>NW_024044057.1:0-9766 GCF_014851395.1 Micropterus salmoides
GCGTTACTGAGTAGTATTAATACGTACCATGTGTGTTCAGCGTTACTGAGTAGTATTAATACACACCATCTGTACTCAGTGTTATGAGGAAAAGTATTAATACACACCATTTGAATTCAGCGTATGAGTAGTATTAATACACACATCTATATCAGCGTTACTGATTAGTAATAATAGTACCATGTGTACTCAGCGTTACTGAGTAGTATAATACACACCATCTGTACTCAGTGTTACTGAGGAAAAGTATTAATACACACCTCTGAATTCAGCGTACTGAGTAGTATTAACAACACCATCTCTACTCAGTGTTACTGAGGAAAAGTATTAATACACACCATTTGAATTCAGCGTTACTGAGTAGTATTAATACACACCATCTATACTCAGCGTTATGATTTAGTATAATACGTACCATCTGTACTCAGCGTTACTGATTAGTATTTACGTACCATGTGATTTCAGCGTTACTGAGTAGTATTAATACACACCATCTGTACTCAGTGTTACTGAGGAAAAGTATTATACACACCATTTGAATTCAGCGTTATGAGTAGATTAATACACCATCTATACTCAGCGTTACTGATTAGTATAATACGTACCATGTGTATCAGCGTTACTGAGTAGTATTAATACACACCATCTGTACTCAGTGTTATGAGGAAAAGTATTAATACACACCATCTGAATTCAGTGTTACTGAGTAGTATTAATGCACACCATCTGAATTCAATGTTACTGAGTAGTATTAATACACACCATCTTACTCAGCGTTACTGAGGAAAAGTATTAATACACACCATCTGTACTCAGCGTTACTGAGTAGTATTAATACACACCATATCTACTCAGTTTACTGAGGAAAAGTATAATACACACCATTTGAATTCAGCGTTACTGAGTAGTATTAATACACACCATCTATATCAGCGTTACTGTAGTATCAATACGACCATGTGTACTCAGCGTTACTGAGTAGTATTAACACACCATCTGTACTCAGTGTTACTGAGGAAAAGTATTAATACACAATCTGAATTCAGCGTTATGAGTAGTATTAACACACACCATCTGTACTCACGTACTGAGTAGTATTAATACACACCATCTTTACTCAGCGTTACTGATTAGTATTAATACGTACCATGTGTACTCAGCGTTACTGAGTAGTATTAATACACACCATGAATTCAGCGTTACTGAGTAGTATTAACACACACCATCTGTACTCAGCGTTACTGATTAGTATTAATACGTACCATGTGTACTCAGCGTTATGAGTATTATTAATACACACCATCTGTACTCAGTGTTACTGAGTAGTATTAATACACACCATCTGAATTCAGCGTTACTGAGTAGTATTAATACGTACATGTGTGTTCAGCGTTACTGAGTAGTATTAAACACCCCATTTGAATTCAGCGTTACTGAGTTAGTATAATACACACCATCTATACTCAGCGTTACTGATTAGTAATAATACGTACCATGTGTACTCAGGTTACTGAGTAGTATTAATACACACCATCTGTAATGGGCGTACTAAGGACAATTATTAATAGCGCCATCTGTACTGGGCGTTACTAAGGACAATATAATGCGCGCCATCTGTACTGGCGTTATAATGACAATTATTAATGCGCGCCATCTGTACTGGGCGTTACTAAAGACAATATAATACGCGCCATCTTTACAGAGCGTTACTAAGGACAATTATTAATACGCGCCATCTGTAATGGGCGTTACTAAGGACAATATTAATGCGCCATCTGTAATGGCGTTACTAAGGACAATATTAATGCGCGCCATCTGTAATGGGTGTTCCTAAGGACAATATTAATGCGCGCAATCTGTAATGGGCGTTACTAAGGGCATTATTAATGCGCGCCATCTGTAATGGGCGTTACTAAGGACAATTAATAATACGCGCCATCTGTACTGGGCGTTACTAAGAACAATTATTCAAACGCGCCATCTGTCAGCGTTACTGAGTAGTATTAATACACACCATCTGTACTCAGTGTTACTGAGGAAAAGTATTAATACACACCATCTGAATTCAGCGTTACTGAGTAGTATTAACACACCATCTGTACTCAGCGTTACTGAGTAGTATTAATACACACCATCTGTACTCAGCGTTACTGATTAGTTAATACACACCATGTGTACTCAGCGTTACTGAGTAGTATTAATACAACCATCTGAATTCAGTGTTACTGAGTAGTATTAACACACACCATCTGTACTCAGCGTTACTGAGTAGTATTAATACGTACCATGTGTACTCAGCGTTACTGAGTAGTATTAATACACACCATCTGTACTCAGTGTTACTGAGTAGTTAATACACACCATCTGAATTCAGCGTTACTGAGTATTAATAGTACCATGTGTGTCAGCGTTACTGAGTAGTATTAATACACACCATCTGAATTCAGCGTTACTGAGTAGTATTAATACACACCATCTGTACTCAGCGTTACTGAGTAGTATTAATACGTACCATGTGTACTCAGCGTTACTGAGTAGTATTAATACACACCATCTGTAATGGGCGTACTAAGGACAATTATAATACGCGCCATCTGTACTGGGCGTTACTAATGACAATTATTAATGCGCGCCATCTGTACTGGGCGTTACTAAAGACAATTATTAATACGCGCCATCTTTATGAGCGTTACTAAGGACAATTATTAATACGCGCCATCTGTAATGGGCGTTACTAAGGACAATTATTAATGCGCGCCATCTGTAATGGCCGTTACTAAGGACAATTATTAATGCGCGCCATCTGTAATGGGTGTACTAAGGACAATTATTAATGCGCGCCATCTGTAATGGGCGTTACTAAGGACATTTATTAATGCGCGCCATCTGTAATGGGCGTTACTAAGGACAATTATTAATACGCGCCATCTGTACTGGGCGTTACTAAGAACAATTATTCAAACGCGCCATCTGTACTCAGCGTTACTGAGTAGTATTAATACACACCATCTGTACTCAGCGTTACTGAGGAAAAGTATTAATACACACCATCTGTACTCAGCGTTACTGAGTAGTATTAATACGTACCATGTGTGTTCAGCGTTACTGAGTAGTATTAATACACACCATCTGTATTCAGTGACTTAGGAAAAGTATTAATACACACCATTTGAATTCAGCGTTACTGAGTATTAATACACACCATCTATACTCAGTGTTACTGATTAGTATTAATACGTAATGTGTACTCAGCGTTACTGAGTAGTATTAATACACACCATCTGTACTCAGTGTTACGAGGAAAAGTATTAATACACACCATCTGTACTCAGCGTTACTGAGTAGTATAAATACACACCATCTGTACTCAGCGTTACTGAGTAGTATTAATACACACCATCTGTACTCAGCGTTACTGAGGAAAAGTATTAATACACACCATCTGTACTCAGCGTTACTGATTAGTATTAATACGTACCATGTGTACTCAGCGTTACTGAGTAGTATTAATACACACCATCTGTACTCAGTGTTACTGAGGAAAAGTATTAATACACACCATCTGAATTCAGCGTTACTGAGTAGTATTAACACACACCATCTGTACTCAGCGTTACTGAGTAGTATTAATACACACCATCTGTACTCAGCGTTAATGAGGAAAAGTATTAATACACACCATCTGTACTCAGTGTTACTGAGGAAAAGTATTAATACACACCATCTGAATTCAGCGTTACTGAGTAGTATTAACACACACCATCTGTACTCAGCGTTACTGAGTAGTATTAATACACACCATCTGTACTCAGCGTTAATGAGGAAAAGTATTAATACACACCATCTGTACTCAGCGTTACTGAGTAGTATTAATACGTACCATGTGTATTCAGCGTTACTGAGAGTATTAATACACACCATCTGTACTCAGCGTTACTGAGTAGTATTAATACACACCATCTGTACTCAGCGTTACTGAGTAGTATTAATACGTACCATGTGTACTCAGCGTTACTGAGTAGTATTAATACACACCATCTGTACTCAGTGTTACTGAGGAAAGTATTAATACACACCATCTGAATTCAGCGTTACTGAGTAGTATTAACACACACCATCTATACTCAGTGTTACTGAGGAAAAGTATTAATACACACCATCTGAATTCAGCGTTACTGAGTAGTATTAATACACACCATCTGTACTCAGCGTTACTGAGTAGTATTAATACGTACCATCTGTACTCAGCGTTACTGAGTAGTATTAATACGTACCATGTGTGTTCAGCGTTACTGAGTAGTATTAATACACACCATCTGTACTCAGTGTACTGGGAAAAGTATTAATACACACCATTTGAATTCAGCGTTAGGGAGTAGTATTAATACACACCATCTATACTCAGCGTTACTGATTAGTATTAATACGTACCATGTGTACTCAGCGTTACTGAGTAGTATTAATACACACCATCTGTACTCAGTGTTACTGAGGAAAAGTATTAATACACACCATCTGAATTCAGTGTTACTGAGTAGTATTAATGCACACCATCTGAATTCAGTGTTACTGAGTAGTATTAATACACACCATCTGTACTCAGCGTTACTGAGGAAAAGTATTAATACACACCATCTGTACTCAGCGTTACTGAGTAGTATTAATACACACCATCTCTACTCAGTGTTACTGAGGAAAAGTATTAATACACACCATTTGAATTCAGCGTTACTGAGTAGTATTAATACACACCATCTATACTCAGCGTTACTGATTAGTATCAATACGTACCATGTGTACTCAGCGTTACTGAGTAGTAATAATACACACCATCTGTACTCAGTGTTACTGAGGAAAAGTATTAATACACACCATCTGAATTCAGCGTTACTGAGTAGTATTAACACACACCATCTGTACTCAGCGTTACTGAGTAGTATTAATACACACCATCTTTACTCAGCGTTACTGATTAGTATAATACGTACCATGTGTACTCAGCGTTACTGAGTAGTATTAATAACACCATCTGAATTCAGCGTTACTGAGTAGTATTAACACACACCATCTGTACTCAGCGTTACTGATTAGTATTAATACGTACCATGTGTACTCAGCGTTACTGAGTAGTATTAATACACACCATCTGTACTCAGTGTTACTGAGTAGTATTAATACACACCATCTGTACTCAGCGTTACTGAGTAGTAATACGTACCATGTGTGTTCAGCGTTACTGAGTAGTATTAATACACACCATCTGAATTCAGCGTACTGAGTAGTATTAATACACACCATCTGTACTCAGCGTTACTGAGTAGTATTAATACGTACCATGTGTACTCAGCGTTACTGAGTAGTATTAATACACACCATCTGTAATGGGCGTTACTAAGGACAATTATTAATACGCGCCATCTGTACTGGGCGTTACAAAGGACAATTATTAATGCGCGCCATCTGTACTGGGCGTTACTAATGACAATATTAATGCGCGCCATCTGTACTGGGCGTTACTAAAGACAATTATAATACGCGCCATCTTTACAGAGCGTTACTAAGGACAATTATTAATACGCGCCATCTGTACTGGGCGTTACTAAGGACATTTATTAATGCGCGCCATCTGTAATGGGCGTTACTAAGGACAATTATTAATGCGCGCCATCTGTAATGGGCGTTACTAAGGACAATTATTAATGCGCGCCATCTGTAATGGGCGTTACTAAGGGCAATTATTAATGCGCGCCATCTGTACTGGGCGTTACTAAGGACAATTAAAATACGCGCCATCTGTACTGGGCGTTACTAAGAACAATTATTCAAACGCGCCATCTGTACTCAGCGTTACTGAGTAGTATTAATACACACCATCTGTACTCAGTGTTACTGAGGAAAAGTATTAATACACACCATCTGAATTCAGCGTTACTGAGTAGTATTAACACACACCATCTGTACTCAACGTTACTGAGTAGTATAATACACACCATCTTTACTCAGCGTTACTGATTAGTATTAATACACACCATGTGTACTCAGCGTTACTGAGTAGTATTAATACCACCATCTGAATTCAGCGTTACTGAGTAGTATTAACACACACCATCTGTACTCAGCGTTACTGATTAGTATTAATACGTACCATGTGTACTCAGCGTTACTGAGTAGTATTAATACACACCATCTGTACTCAGTGTTACTGAGTAGTATTAATACACACCATCTGAATTCAGCGTTACTGAGTAGTATTAATACGTACCATGTGTGTTCAGCGTTACTGAGTAGTATAACACACCCATTGAATTCAGCGTTACTGAGTAGTATTAATACACACCATCTCTACTCAGCGTTACTGATTTGTAATAATACGTACCATGTGTACTCAGCGTTACTGAGTAGTATTAATACACACCATCTGTAATGGGCGTTACTAAGGACAATTATTAATACGCGCCATCTGTACTGGGCGTTACTAATGACAATTATTAATGCGCGCCATCTGTACTGGGCGTTACTAAAGACAATTATTAATACGCGCCATCTTTACTGAGCGTTACTAAGGACAATTATTAATACGCGCCATCTGTAATGGGCGTTACTAAGGACAATTATTAATGCGCGCCATCTGTAATGGCCGTTACTAAGGACAATTATTAATGCGCGCCATCTGTAATGGGTGTTCCTAAGGACAATTATTAATGCGCGCCATCTGTAATGGGCGTTACTAAGGGCATTTATTAATGCGCGCCATCTGTAATGGGCGTTACTAAGGACAATAATACGCGCCATCTGTACTGGGCGTTACTAAGAACAATTATTCAAACGCGCCATCTGTACTCAGCGTTACTGAGTAGTATAATTAAACACCATCTGTACTCAGCGTTAATGAGGAAAAGTATTAATACACACCATCTGTACCCAGCGTTACTGAGTAGTATTAATACGTACCATGGTGTCAGCGTTACTGAGTAGTATTAATACACACCATCTGTATTCAGTGTTACTTAAGAAAAGTATTAATACACACCATTGAATTCAGCGTTACTGAGTAGTATTAATACACACCATCTATACTCAGGTTACTGATTAGTATTAATACGTACATGTGTACTCAGCGTTACTGAGTAGTAATACACACCATCTGTACTCAGTGTTACTGAGGAAAAGTTTAATACACACCATCTGAATTCAGCGTTACTGAGTAGTATTAACACACACCATCTGTACTTAGCGTTACTGAGTAGTATTAATACACACCATCTGTACTCAGCGTTACTGAGGAAAAGTATTAATACACACCATCTGTACTCAGCGTTACTGATTAGTATTAATACGTACATGTGTATTCAGCGTCACGGAGTAGTATTAATACACACCATCCTTACTCAGCGTTAATGAGTAGTATTAATACACACCATGTGTACTCAGCGTTACTGAGTAGTATTAATACGTACCATGTGGGTTCAGCGTTATGAGTAGTATTAATACACACCATCTGTACTCAGTGTTACTGAGAAAAGTATTACACACCATTTGAATTCAGCGTTACTGAGTAGTATTAATACACAATCTATACTCAGCGTTACTGATTAGTAATAATACGTACCATGTGTACTCAGCGTTACTGAGTAGTATTAATACACACCATCTGTACTCAGTGTTACTGAGGAAAAGTTAATACACACCATCTGAATTCAGCGTTACTGAGTAGTATTAAACACACCATCTCTACTCAGTGTTACTGAGGAAAAGTATTAATACACACATTTGAATTCAGCGTTACTGAGTAGTATTAATACACACCATCTATACTCAGCGTTACTGATTAGTATTAATACGTACCATCTGTACTCAGCGTACTGATTAGTATTAATACGTACCATGTGATTCAGCGTTACTGAGTAGTATATAATACACACCATCTGTACTCAGTGTTATGAGGAAAAGTATTAATACACACCATTTGAATTCAGCGTTACTGAGTAGTATTAATACAACACATATACTCAGCGTTACTGATTAGTATTAATACGTACCATGTGTACTCAGCGTTACTGAGTAGTATTAATACACACCATCTGTACTCAGTGTTACTGAGGAAAAGTATTAATACACACCATCTGAATTCAGTGTTACTGAGTAGTATTAATGCACACCATCTGAATTCAATGTTACTGAGTAGTATTAATACACACCATCTGTACTCAGCGTTACTGAGGAAAAGTATTAATACACACCATCGTACTCAGCGTTACTGAGTAGTATTAATACACCCATATCTACTCAGTGTTACTGAGGAAAAGTATTAAACACCATTTGAATTCAGCGTACTGAGTAGTATTAATCACACCATCTATACTCAGCGTTACTGATTAGTATCAATACGTACCATGTGTACTCAGCGTTACTGAGTAGTATTAATACACACCATCTGTACTCAGTGTTACTGAGGAAAAGTATTAATACACACCATCGAATTCAGCGTTACTGAGTAGTATTAAACACACCATCTGTACTCAACGTTACTGAGTATTAATACAAACCATCTTACTCAGCGTTATGATTAGTATTAATACGTACCATGTGTACTCAGCGTTACTGAGGAATAGTATTAATACACACCATCTGTATTCAGTGTTACTGAGTAGTATTAACACACACCATCTGTACTCAGCGTTACTGAGTAGTATTAATACACACCATGTGTACTCAGCGTTACTGAGTAGTATTAATACACACCATCTGTACTCAGTGTTACTGAGTAGTATTAATACACACCATCTGAATCAGCGTTACTGAGTAGTATTAATACGTACCATGTGTGTTCAGCGTTACTGAGTAGTATTAACACCCCATTTGAATTCAGCGTTACTGAGTAGTATAATACTAACCATCTATATCAGCGTTACTGATTAGTAATAATACGTACCATGTGTACTCAGCGTTACTGAGTAGTATTAATACACCATCTGTAATGGGCGTTATAAGGACAATTATTAATACGCGCCATCTGTACTGGGCGTACTAAGGACAATTATTAATGCGCGCCATCTGTACTGGGCGTTACTAATGACAAATTATGCGCGCATCTGTACTGGGCGTTACTAAAGACAATTATTAATACGCGCCATCTTTACAGAGCGTACTAAGGACAATTATTAATACGCGCCATCTGTAATGGGCGTTACTAAGGACAATTATTAATGCGCGCCATCTGTAATGGCCGTTATAAGGACAATTATTAATGCGCGCCATCTGTAATGGGTGTTCCTAAGGACAATTATTAATGCGCGCAATCTGTAATGGGCGTTACTAAGGGCATTTATTAATGCGCGCCATCTGTAATGGGCGTTACTAAGGACAATTAATAATAGCGCCATCTGTACTGGGCGTTACTAAGAACAATTATTCAAACGCGCCATCTGTATCAGCGTTACTGAGTAGTATTAATACACACCATCTGTACTCAGTGTTACTGAGGAAAAGTATTAATACACACCATCTGAATTCAGCGTTACTGAGTAGTTAACACACACCACTGTACTCAACGTTATGAGTAGTATTAATACACCATCTTTACTCAGCGTTACTGATAGTATTAATACACACCATCTGTACTCAGCGTTACTGAGTAGTATTAATACACACCATCTGAATTCAGCGTTACTGAGTAGTATTAACACACACCATCTGTACTCAGCGTTACTGATTAGTATTAATACGTACCATGTGTACTCAGCGTTACTGAGTAGTATTAATACAC
>NW_024044058.1:0-9861 GCF_014851395.1 Micropterus salmoides
GCGTTACTGAGTAGTATTAATACGTACCATGTGTGTTCAGCGTTACTGAGTAGTATTAATACACACCATCTGTACTCAGTGTTATGAGGAAAAGTATTATACACACCATTTGAATTCAGCGTTATGAGTAGTATTAATACACACATCTATACTCAGCGTTACTGATTAGTAATAATACGTACCATGTGTACTCAGCGTTACTGAGTAGTTAATACACACCATCTGTACTCAGTGTTACTGAGGAAAAGTATTAATACACACCATCTGAATTCAGCGTTACTGAGTAGTATTAACAACACCATCTCTACTCAGTGTTACTGAGGAAAAGTATTAATACACACCATTTGAATTCAGCGTTACTGAGTAGTATTAATACACACCATCTATACTCAGCGTTATGATTAGTATTAATACGTACCATCTGTATCAGCGTTACGATTAGTATTAATACGTACCATGTGATTTCAGCGTTACTGAGTAGTATTAATACACACCATCTGTACTCAGTGTTACTGAGGAAAAGTATTAATCACACCATTTGAATTCAGCGTTACTGAGTAGTATTAATACACACCATCTATACTCAGCGTTACTGATTAGTATAATAACGTACCATGTGTATCAGCGTTACTGAGTAGTATTAATACACACCATCTGTACTCAGTGTTACTGAGGAAAAGTATTAATACACACCATCTGAATTCAGTGTTACTGAGTAGTATTAATGCACACCATCTGAATTCAATGTTACTGAGTAGTATTAATACACACCATCTGTACTCAGCGTACTGAGGAAAAGTATTAATACACACCATCTGTATCAGCGTTATGAGTAGTATTAATACACACCATATCTACTCAGTGTACTGAGGAAAAGTATAATACACACCATTTGAATTCAGCGTTACTGAGTAGTATTAATCACACCATATATATCAGCGTTACTGAGTAGTATCAATACGTACCATGTGTACTCAGCGTTACTGAGTAGTATTATAACACACCATCTGTACTCAGTGTTACTGAGGAAAAGTATTAATACACACATCTGAATTCAGCGTTACTGAGTAGTATTAACACACACCATCTGTACTCAACGTACTGAGTAGATTAATACACACCATCTTTACTCAGCGTTACTGATTAGTATTAATACGTACCATGGTACTCAGCGTTACTGAGTAGTATTAATACACACCATCTGAATTCAGCGTTACTGAGTAGTATTAACACACACCATGTACTCAGCGTTACTGATTAGTATTAATCGTACCATGTGTACTCAGCGTTATGAGTATTTTAATACACACCATCTGTACTCAGTGTTACTGAGTAGTATTAATACACACCATCTGAATTCAGCGTTACTGAGTAGTATTAATACGTACCATGTGTGTTCAGCGTACTGAGTAGTATTAACACACCCCATTTGAATTCAGCGTTACTGAGTAGTAGTAATACACACCATCTATACTCAGCGTTACTGATTAGTAATAATACGTACCATGTGTACTCAGGTTACTGAGTAGTATTATACACACCATCTGTAATGGGCGTTACTAAGGACAATTATTAATACGCGCCATCTGTACTGGGCGTACTAAGGACAATTATTAATGCGCGCCATCTGTACTGGGCGTTATAATGACAATTATAATGCGCGCCATCTGTACTGGGCGTTACTAAAGACAATATTAATACGCGCCATTTACAGAGCGTTACTAAGGACAATTATTAATACGCGCCATCTGTAATGGGCGTTACTAAGGACAATTATTAATGCGCGCATCTGTAATGGCCGTTACTAAGGACAATTATTAATGCGCGCCATCTGAATGGGTGTTCCTAAGGACAATTATTAATGCGCGCAATCTGTAATGGGCGTTACTAAGGGCATTTATTAATGCGGCCATCTGTAATGGGCGTTACTAAGGACAATTAATAATACGCGCCATCTGTACTGGGCGTTACTAAGAACAATTATTCAAACGCGCCATCTGTACTCAGCGTTACTGAGTAGTATTAATACACACCATCTGTACTCAGTGTTACTGAGGAAAAGTATTAATACACACCATCTGAATTCAGCGTTATGAGTAGTATTACAACACACCATTGTACTCACGTTACTGAGTAGTATTAATACACACCATCTTTACTCAGCGTTACTGATTAGATTACTACACACATGTGTACTCAGCGTTACTGAGTAGTATTAATACACACCATCTGAATTCAGTGTTACTGAGTAGTATTAAACACACACCATCTGTACTCAGCGTTACTGATTAGTATTAATACGTACCATGTGTACTCAGCGTTACTGAGTAGTATTAATACACACCATCTGTACTCAGTGTTACTGAGTAGTATTAATACACACCATCTGAATTCAGCGTTACTGAGTAGTATAATACGTACCATGTGTTCAGCGTTACTGAGTAGTATTAAACACCCCATTTGAATCAGCGTTACTGAGTAGTATTAATACACACCATCTATACTCAGCGTTACTGATTTGTAATAATACGTACCATGTGTACTCAGCGTTACTGAGTAGTATTAATACACACCATCTGTAATGGGCGTTACTAAGGACAATTATTAATACGCGCCATCTGTACTGGGCGTTACTAATGACAATTATAATGCGCGCCATCTGTACTGGGCGTTACTAAAGACAATTATAATACGCGCCATCTTTACTGAGCGTTACTAAGGACAATTATTAATACGCGCCATCTGTAATGGGCGTTACTAAGGACAAATTAATGCGCGCCATCTGTAATGGCCGTTACTAAGGACAATATTAATGCGCGCCATCTGTAATGGGTGGTCCTAAGGACAATTATTAATGCGCGCCATCTGTAATGGGCGTTACTAAGGCATTTATTAATGCGCGCCATCTGTAATGGGGGTACTAAGGACAATTAATAATACGCGCCATCTGTATGGGCGTTACTAAGAACAATTATTCAAACGCGCCATCTGTACTCAGCGTTACTGAGTAGTATTAATACACACCATCTGTACTCAGCGTTAAGAGGAAAAGTATTAATACACACCATCTGTACACAGCGTTACTGAGTAGTATTAATACGTACCATGTGTGTTCAGCGTTACTGAGTAGTATTAATACACACCATCTGTATTCAGTGTTACTTAGGAAAAGTATTAATACACACCATTTGAATTCAGCGTTACTGAGTAGTATTAATACACACCATCTATACTCAGCGTTACTGATTAGTATTAATACGTACCATGTGTACTCAGCGTTACTGAGTAGTATTAATACACACCATCTGTACTCAGTGTTACTGAGGAAAAGTATTAATACACACCATCTGAATTCAGCGTTACTGAGTAGTATTAACACACACCATCTGTACTTAGCGTTACTGAGTAGTATTAATACACACCATCTGTACTCAGCGTTACTGAGGAAAAGTATTAATACACACCATCTGTACTCAGCGTTACTGATTAGTATTAATACGTACCATGTGTACTCAGCGTTACTGAGTAGTATTAATACACACCATCTGTACTCAGTGTTACTGAGGAAAAAGTATTAATACACACCATCTGAATTCAGCGTTACTGAGTAGTATTAACACACACCATCTGTACTCAGCGTTACTGAGTAGTATTAATACACACCATCTGTACTCAGCGTTACTGAGGAAAAGTATTAATACACACCATCTGTACTCAGTGTTACTGAGGAAAAGTATTAATACACACCATCTGAATTCAGCGTTACTGAGTAGTATTAATACACACCATCTGTACTCAGCGTTACTGAGTAGTATTAATACACACCATCTGTACTCAGCGTTAATGAGGAAAAGTATTAATACACACCATCTGTACTCAGCGTTACTGAGTAGTATTAATACGTACCATGTGTGTTCAGCGTTATTGAGTAGTATTAATACACACCATCTGTACTCAGCGTTACTGAGTAGTATTAATACACACCATGTGTACTCAGCGTTACTGAGTAGTATTAATACGTACCATGTGTACTCAGCGTTACTGAGTAGTATTAATACACACCATCTGTACTCAGTGTTACTGAGGAAAAGTATTAATACACACCATCTGAATTCAGCGTTACTGAGTAGTATTAACACACACCATCTGTACTCAGTGTTACTGAGGAAAAGTATTAATACACACCATCTGAATTCAGCGTTACTGAGTAGTATTAATACACACCATCTATACTCAGCGTTACTGATTAGTATTAATACGTACCATCTGTACTCAGCGTTACTGATTAGTATTAATACGTACCATGTGATTTCAGCGTTACTGAGTAGTATTAATACACACCATCTGTACTCAGTGTTACTGAGGAAAAGTATTAATACACACCATTTGAATTCAGCGTTACTGAGTAGTATTAATACACACCATCTATACTCAGCGTTACTGATTAGTATTAATACGTACCATGTGTACTCAGCGTTACTGAGTAGTATTAATACACACCATCTGTACTCAGTGTTACTGAGGAAAAGTATTAATACACACCATCTGAATTCAGTGTTACTGAGTAGTATTAATACACACCATCTGAATTCAGTGTTACTGAGTAGTATTAATACACACCATCTGTACTCAGCGTTACTGAGGAAAAGTATTAATACACACCATCTGTACTCAGCGTTACTGAGTAGTATTAATACACACCATCTCTACTCAGTGTTACTGAGGAAAAGTATTAATACACACCATTTGAATTCAGCGTTACTGAGTAGTATTAATACACACCATCTATACTCAGCGTTACTGATTAGTATCAATACGTACCATGTGTACTCAGCGTTACTGAGTAGTATTAATACACACCATCTGTACTCAGTGTTACTGAGGAAAAGTATTAATACACACCATCTGAATTCAGCGTTACTGAGTAGTATTAACACACACCATCTGTACTCAACGTTACTGAGTAGTATTAATACACACCATCTTTACTCAGCGTTACTGATTAGTATAATACGTACCATGTGTACTCAGCGTTACTGAGTAGTATTAATACACACCATCTGAATCAGCGTTACTGAGTAGTATTAACACACACCATCTGTACTCAGCGTTACTGATTAGTATTAATACGTACCATGTGTACTCAGCGTTACTGAGTAGTATTAATACACACCATCTGTACTCAGCGTTACTGAGTAGTATTAATACACACCATCTGAATTCAGCGTTACTGAGTAGTATTAATACGTACCATGTGTGTTCAGCGTTACTGAGTAGTATAACACACCCCATTTGAATTCAGCGTTACTGAGTAGTATTAATACACACCATCTATACTCAGCGTTACTGATTAGTAATAATACGTACCATGTGTACTCAGCGTTACTGAGTAGTATTAATACACACCATCTGTAATGGGCGTTACTAAGGACAATTATTAATACGCGCCATCTGTACTGGGCGTTACTAAGGACAATTATTAATGCGCGCCATCTGTACTGGGCGTTACTAATGACAATTATTAATGCGCGCCATCTGTACTGGGCGTTACTAAAGACAATTATTAATACGCGCCATCTTTACAGAGCGTTACTAAGGACAATTATTAATACGCGCCATCTGTAATGGGCGTTACTAAGGACAATTATTAATGCGCGCCATCTGTAATGGCCGTTACTAAGGACAATTATTAATGCGCGCCATCTGTAATGGGTGTTCCTAAGGACAATTATTAATGCGCGCAATCTGTAATGGGCGTTACTAAGGGCATTTATTAATGCGCGCCATCTGTAATGGGCGTTACTAAGGACAATTAATAATACGCGCCATCTGTACTGGGCGTTACTAAGAACAATTATTCAAACGCGCCATCTGTACTCAGCGTTACTGAGTAGTATTAATACACACCATCTGTACTCAGTGTTACTGAGGAAAAGTATTAATACACACCATCTGAATTCAGCGTTACTGAGTAGTATTAACACACACCATCTGTACTCAACGTTACTGAGTAGTATTAATACACACCATCTTTACTCAGCGTTACTGATTAGTATTAATACACACCATGTGTACTCAGCGTTACTGAGTAGTATTAATACACACCATCTGAATTCAGCGTTACTGAGTAGTATTAACACACACCATCTGTACTCAGCGTTACTGATTAGTATTAATACGTACCATGTGTACTCAGCGTTACTGAGTAGTATTAATACACACAATCTGTACTCAGTCTTACTGAGTAGTATTAATACACACCATCTGAATTCAGCGTTACTGAGTAGTATTAATACGTACCATGTGTGTTCAGCGTTACTGAGTAGTATTAACACACCCCATTTGAATTCAGCGTTACTGAGTAGTATTAATACACACCATCTATACTCAGCGTTACTGATTTGTAATAATACGTACCATGTGTACTCAGCGTTACTGAGTAGTATTAATACACACCATCTGTAATGGGCGTTACTAAGGACAATTATTAATACGCGCCATCTGTACTGGGCGTTACTAATGACAATTATTAATGCGCGCCATCTGTACTGGGCGTTACTAAAGACAATTATTAATACGCGCCATCTTTACTGGGCGTTACTAAGGACAATTATTAATACGCGCCATCTGTAATGGGCGTTACTAAGGACAATTATTAATGCGCGCCATCTGTAATGGCCGTTACTAAGGACAATTATTAATGCGCGCCATCTGTAATGGGTGTTCCTAAGGACAATTATTAATGCGCGCCATCTGTAATGGGCGTTACTAAGGGCATTTATTAATGCGCGCCATCTGTAATGGGCGTTACTAAGGACAATTAATAATACGCGCCATCTGTACTGGGCGTTACTAAGAACAATTATTCAAACGCGCCATCTGTACTCAGCGTTACTGAGTAGTATTAATACACACCATCTGTACTCAGCGTTAATGAGGAAAAGTATTAATACACACCATCTGTACCCAGCGTTACTGAGTAGTATTAATACGTACCATGTGTGTTCAGCGTTACTGAGTAGTATTAATACACACCATCTGTATTCAGTGTTACTTAGGAAAAGTATTAATACACACCATTTGAATTCAGCGTTACTGAGTAGTATTAATACACACCATCTATACTCAGTGTTACTGATTAGTATTAATACGTACCATGTGTACTCAGCGTTACTGAGTAGTATTAATACACACCATCTGTACTCAGTGTTACTGAGGAAAAGTATTAATACACACCATCTGAATTCAGCGTTACTGAGTAGTATTAACACACCATCTGTACTCAGCGTTACTGAGTAGTATTAATACACACCATCTGTACTCAGCGTTACTGAGGAAAAGTATTAATACACACCATCTGTACTCAGCGTTACTGATTAGTATTAATACGTACCATGTGTATTCAGCGTCACGGAGTAGTATTAATACACACCATCCTTACTCAGCGTTAATGAGTAGTATTAATACACACCATGTGTACTCAGCGTTACTGAGTAGTATTAATACGTACCATGTGTGTTCAGCGTTACTGAGTAGTATTAATACACACCATCTGTACTCAGTGTTACTGAGGAAAAGTATTAATACACACCATTTGAATTCAGCGTTACTGAGTAGTATTAATACACACCATCTATACTCAGCGTTACTGATTAGTATTAATACGTACCATGTGTACTCAGCGTTACTGAGTAGTATTAATACACACCATCTGTACTCAGTGTTACTGAGGAAAAGTATTAATACACACCATCTGAATTCAGCGTTACTGAGTAGTATTAACACACACCATCTCTACTCAGTGTTACTGAGGAAAAGTATTAATACACACCATTTGAATTCAGCGTTACTGAGTAGTATTAATACACACCATCTATACTCAGCGTTACTGATTAGTATTAATACGTACCATCTGTACTCAGCGTTACTGATTAGTATTAATACGTACCATGTGTGTTCAGCGTTACTGAGTAGTATTAATACACACCATCTGTACTCAGTGTTACTGAGGAAAAGTATTAATACACACCATTGAATTCAGCGTTACTGAGTAGTATTAATACACACCATCTATACTCAGCGTTACTGATTAGTATTAATACGTACCATGTGTACTCAGCGTTACTGAGTAGTATTAATACACACCATCTGTACTCAGTGTTACTGAGGAAAAGTATTAATACACACCATCTGAATTCAGTGTTACTGAGTAGTATTAATACACACCATCTGAATTCAATGTTACTGAGTAGTATTAATACACACCATCTGTACTCAGCGTTACTGAGGAAAAGTATTAATACACACCATCTGTACTCAGCGTTACTGAGTAGTATTAATACACACCATCTCTACTCAGTGTTACTGAGGAAAAGTATTAATACACACCATTTGAATTCAGCGTTACTGAGTAGTATTAATACACACCATCTATACTCAGCGTTACTGATTAGTATCAATACGTACCATGTGTACTCAGCGTTACTGAGTAGTATTAATACACACCATCTGTACTCAGTGTTACTGAGGAAAAGTATTAATACACACCATCTGAATTCAGCGTTACTGAGTAGTATTAACACACACCATCTGTACTCAACGTTACTGAGTAGTATTAATACACACCATCTTTACTCAGCGTTACTGATTAGTATTAATACGTACCATGTGTACTCAGCGTTACTGAGTAGTATTAATACACACCATCTGAATTCAGCGTTACTGAGTAGTATTAACACACACCATCTGTACTCAGCGTTACTGATTAGTATTAATACGTACCATGTGTACTCAGCGTTACTGAGTAGTATTAATACACACCATCTGTACTCAGTGTTACTGAGTAGTATTAATACACACCATCTGAATTCAGCGTTACTGAGTAGTATTAATACGTACCATGTGTGTTCAGCGTTACTGAGTAGTATTAACACACCCCATTTGAATTCAGCGTTACTGAGTAGTATTAATACTAACCATCTATACTCAGCGTTACTGATTAGTAATAATACGTACCTGTGTACTCAGCGTTACTGAGTAGTATTAATACACACCATCTGTAATGGGCGTTACTAAGGACAATTATTAATACGCGCCATCTGTACTGGGCGTTACTAAGGACAATTATTAATGCGCGCCATCTGTACTGGGCGTTACTAATGACAATTATTAATGCGCGCCATCTGTACTGGGCGTTACTAAAGACAATTATTAATACGCGCCATCTTTACTGAGCGTTACTAAGGACAATTATTAATACGCGCCATCTGTAATGGGCGTTACTAAGGACAATTATTAATGCGCGCCATCTGTAATGGGCGTTACTAAGGACAATTATTAATGCGCGCCATCTGTAATGGGTGTTCCTAAGGACAATATTAATGCGCGCAATCTGTAATGGGCGTTACTAAGGGCATTATTAATGCGCGCCATCTGTAATGGGCGTTACTAAGGACAATTAATAATACGCGCCATCTGTACTGGGCGTTACTAAGAACAATTATTCAAACGCGCCATCTGTACTCAGCGTTATGAGTAGTATTAATACACACCATCTGTACTCAGTGTTACTGAGGAAAAGTATTAATACACACCATCTGAATTCAGCGTTACTGAGTAGTATTAACACACCATCTGTACTCAACGTTACTGAGTAGTATTAATACACACCATCTTACTCAGCGTTACTGATTAGTATTAATACACACCATGTGTACTCAGCGTTACTGAGTAGTATTAATACACACCATCTGAATTCAGCGTTACTGAGTAGTATTAACACACACCATCTGTACTCAGCGTTACTGATTAGTATTAATACGTACCATGTGTACTCAGCGTTACTGAGTAGTATTAATACAC
>NW_024044059.1:0-6838 GCF_014851395.1 Micropterus salmoides
CACTGAGTTGATGGCTTCCAGTGACCTGTTGTACTTTGGAGTCAAATTTAACTCACTTTCTGTTGTTTTACACAGATCAGTCACAGGACAGAGTGTTTCACCAGATCTCACCTTTACAACACAATACCAATTTCATTCAGCCATATTTCACTGAACAAGACTCATGTAGAGATTTCTACATGAAAGCCTCTAAAAGGTAGAAGCAGGCTGTTTTAGTCTGTACACACTGAGTTGATGGCTTCCAGTGACCTGTTGTACTTTGGAGTCAAATTTAACTCACTTTCTGTTGTTTTACATATCAGTCACAGGACAGAGTGTTTCACCAGATCTCACCTTTACAACAAAATACCAATTTCATACAGCCATATTTCACTGAACAAGACTCTGTAGAGATTTCTACATGAAAGCCTCTAAAAGGTAGAAGCAGGCTGTTTAGTCTGTACACACTGAGTTGATGGCTTCCAGTGACCTGTTGTACTTTGGAGTCAAATTTAACTCACTTTCTGTGTTTTACACAGATCAGTCACAGGGCAGAGTTTTTCACCAGATCTCAACTTTACAACAAACAATACCAATCACATACAGCCATATTTCACTGAACAGGACTCATGTAGAGATTTCTACTGAATGCCTCTAAAGGTAGAAGCAGGCCTTTTTAGCTTGTACACAGTGAGTTGATGGCTTCCAGTGACCTGTTGGACTTTGGAGTCAAATTTAACTCACTTTCTGTTGTTTTACACAGATCAGTCAAGGGCAGAGGTTTCACCAGATTCTTCTTTACAACAAAAAATACCAATTTGATACAGCCATATTTCACTGACAGGACTCTCTTGCTTCTCAAGCCTAAGCGAGTGTGTAAAGCTCCTTTTGTGGACTTTATGAGCTAACAGCCACCTAAAGTTCTAAATGTAGTTTTAATACCAAAATACAACTGTATGATGGGTGTGGGACGCTGATTTGAGCTGTTGTGATTTGGGGCCCCTATGTGGCCCTGAAAGAAACAAGCTTGGGAAAGGCGGCAGAAGGGTGAGATTCAAGATTCTTGATGGTGTTGTCTCTGTGAGTCTTCTGGGTAAGTTTGAAGCCATTTGGAGCTCAACTCAGAGATTTCTACATGAAAGCCTCTAAAAGGTAGAAGCAGGCTGTTTTAGTCTGTACACACTGAGTTGATGGCTTCCAGTGACCTGTTGGACTTTGGAGTCAAATTTAACTCACTTTCTGTTGTTTTACACAGATCAGTCACAGGACAGAGTGTTTCACCAGATCTCACCTTTACAACAAACATACCAATTCATACAGCCATATTTCACTGAACAAGACTCATGTAGAGATTTCTACATGAATGCCTCTTAAGGTAGAATCAGGCTGTTTTAGTCTGTACTCACTGAGTTGATGGCTTCCAGTGACCTGTTGTAATTTGGAGTCAAATTTAACTCACTTTCTGTTGTTTTACACAGATCAGTCACAGGGCAGAGTTTTTCACCAGATCTCAACTTTACAACAAACAATACCAATTTCATACAGCCATATTTCACTGAACAGGACTCATGTAGAGATTTCTACATGAAAGCCTCTAAAAGGTAGAAGCAGGCCTTTTTAGCCTGTACTCACTGAGTTGATGGCTTCCAGTGACCTGTTGGACTTTGGAGTCAAATTTAACTCACTTTCTGTTGTTTTACACAGATCAGTCACAGGGCAGAGTTTTTCACCAGATCTCAACTTTACAACAAACAATACCAATTCATACAGCCATATTTCACTGAACAGGACTCATGTAGAGATTTCTACATGACATGAAAGCCTCTAAAAGGTAGAAGCAGGCTGTTTTAGTCTGTACACACTGAGTTGATGGCTTCCAGTGACCTGTTGGACTTTGGAGTCAAATTTAACTCACTTCTGTTGTTTTACACAGATCAGTCACAGGGCAGAGTGTTTCACCAGATTTCTTCTTTACAACAAAAAATACCAATTTGATACACCATATTTCACTGAACAGGACTCCTTGCTTCTCAAGCCTAAGCGAGTGTGTAAAGCTCCTTTTGTGGACTTTATGAGCTAACAGCCACCTAATAAGTTCTAAATGTAGTTTTAATACCAAAATACAACTGTATGATGGGTGTGGGACGCTGATTTGAGCTGTTGTGATTTGGGGCCCCTATGTGGCCCCTGAAAGAAACTAGCTTGGGAAAGGCGGCAGAAGGGTGAGATTCAAGATTCTTGATGGTGTTGTCTCTGTAAGTCTTCTCGGTAAGTTTGAAGCCATTTGGAGCTCAACTCAGAGATTTCTACATGAAAGCCTCTAAAAGGTAGAAGCAGGCTGATTTAGCTTGTACACAACGGAGTTAATGGCTTCCAGTGACCTGTTGTACTTTGGAGTCAAATTTAACTCACTTTCTGTTGTTTTACACAGATCAGTCACAGGCGTTTTTCACCAGATCTCACCTTTAAAAAACAATACCAATTTCATACAGCCATATTAAACTGAACAGGACTCATGTAGAGATTTCTACATGAAAGCCTCTAAAAGGTAGAAGCAGGCCTTTTAGCCTGTACTCACTGAGTTGATGGTTCCAGTGACCTGTTGTACTTTGGAGTCAAATTTAACTCACTTTCTGTTGTTTTACACAGCTCAGTCACAGGGCAGAGTTTTTCACCAGATCTCACCTTTACAACAAACAATACCAATTTCATACAGCCATATTAAACTGAACAGGACTCATGTAGAGATTTCTACATGAAAGCCTCTAAAAAGGTAGAAGCAGGCCTTTTAGCCTGTACTCACGAGTTGATGGCTTCCAGTGACCTGTTGGACTTTGGAGTCAAATTTAACTCACTTTCTGTTTTACACAGATCAGTCACAGGGCAGAGTTTTTCACCAGATCTCAACTTTACACAACACATACCAATTTCATACAGCCATATTAAACTGAACAGGACTCATGTAGAGATTTCTACATGAAAGCCTCTAAAAGGTAGAAGCAGGCCTTTTTAGCCTGTACTCACTGAGTTGATGGCTTCCAGTGACCTGTTGGACTTTGGAGTCAATTTAACTCACTTTCTGTTGTTTCACACAGATCAGTCACAGGGCAGAGGTTTCACCAGATTTCTTCTTTACAACAAAAATACCATTTGATACACCATATTTCACTGAACAGGGACTTCTTGCTTCTCAAGCCTAAGCGAGTGTGTAAGAGCTCCTTTTGTGGACTTTATGAGCTAACAGCCACCTAATAAGTTCTAAATGGAGTTTTAATACCAAAATACAACTGATGATGGGTGTGGACGCTGATTTGAGCTGTGTGATTTGGGGCCCCTATGTGGCCCCTGAAAGAAACTAGCTTGGGAAAGGCGGCAGAAGGGTGAGATTCAAGATTCTTGATGGTGTTGTCTCTGTAAGTCTTCGGTAAGTTTGAAGCCATTTGGAGCTCAACTCAGAGATTTCTACATGAAAGCCTCTAAAGGTAGAAGCAGGCTGTTTTAGCTTGTACACACTGAGTTAATGGCTTCCAGTGACTGTTGTACTTTGGAGTCAAATTTAACTCACTTTCTGTTGTTTTACACAGATCAGTCACAGGGCAGAGTTTTTCACCAGATCTCACCTTTACAACAAACAATACCAATTTCATACGCCATTAAACTGAACAGGACTCATGTAGAGATTCTACATGAAAGCCTCTAAAAGGTAGAAGCAGGCCTTTTTAGCCTGTACTCACTGAGTTGATGGCTTCCAGTGACCTGTTGGACTTTGGAGTCAAATTTAACTCACTTTCTGTTGTTTTACACAGATCAGTCACAGGGCAGCAGAGTGTTTCACCAGATTTCTTCTTTACAACAAAAAATACCAATTGATACACCATATTTCACTGACAGGACTCTCTTGCTTCTCAAGCCTAAGCGAGTGTGTAAAGCTCCTTTTGTGGACTTTATGAGCTAACAGCCACCTAATAAGTTCTAAATAGAGTTTTAATACCAAAATACAACTGTATGATGGGTGTGGGACGCTGATTTGAGCTGTTGTGATTTGGGGCCCCTATGTGGCCCTGAAAGAAACTAGCATGGGAAAGGCGGCAGAAGGGTGAGATTCAAGATTCTTGATGGTGTTGTCTCTGTAAGTCTTCTCGGTAAGTTTGAAGCCTTTGGAGCTCAACTCAGAGATTTCTACATGAAAGCCTCTAAAAGGCAGAAGCAGGCTGTTTTAGCTTGTACACACGGGTTAATGGCTTCCAGTGACCTGTTGTACTTTGGAGTCAAATTTAACTCACTTTCTGTTGTTTTACACAGATCAGTCACAGGGCAGAGTTTTTCACCAGATCTCACCTTTACAACAAACAATACCAATTTCATACAGCCATATTAAACTGAACAGGACTCATGTAGAGATTTCTACATGAAAGCCTCTAAAAGGTAGAAGCAGGCCTTTTTAGCCTGTACTCACTGAGTTGATGGCTTCCAGTGACCTGTTGGACTTTGGAGTCAAATTTAACTCACTTTCTGTTGTTTTACACAGATCAGTCACAGGGCAGAGTGTTTCACCAGATTTCTTCTTTACACAAAAATACCAATTTCATACAGCCATATTAAACTGAACAGGATCATGTAGAGATTTCTACATGAAAGCCTCTAAAAGGTAGAAGCAGGCCTTTTTAGCCTGTACTCACTGAGTTGATGGCTTCCAGTGACCTGTGGACTTTGGAGTCAAATTAACTCACTTTCTGTTGTTTTACACAGATCAGTCACAGGGCAGAGTTTTTCACCAGATCTCAACTTTACAACAAACAATACCAATTTCATACAGCCATATTAAACTGAACAGGACTCATGTAGAGATTTCTACATGAAAGCCTCTAAAAGGTAGAAGCAGGCTGTTTTAGTCTGTACACACTGAGTTGATGGCTTCCAGTGACCTGTTGTACTTTGGAGTCAAATTTAACTCACTTTCTGTTGTTTTACACAGATCAGTCACAGGGCAGAGTGTTCACCAGATTTCTTCTTTACAACAAAAATACCAATTTGATACACCCATATTTCACTGAACAGGACTCTCTTGCTTCTCAAGCCTAAGCGAGGTGTAAAGCTCCTTTTGTGGACTTTATGAGCTAACAGCCCTAACTTAAGTTCTAAATGGAGTTTTAATACCAAAATACAACTGTATGGGGTGTGGGACGCTGATTTGAGCTGTTGTGATTTGGGGCCCCTATGTGGCCCCTGAAAGAAACTAGCTTGGGAAAGCGGCAGAAGGGTGAGATTCAAGATTCTTGATGGTGTTGTCTCTGTAAGTCTTCTCGGTAAGTTTGAAGCCATTTGGAGCTCAACTCAGAGATTTCTACATGAAAGCCTCTAAAAGTAGAAGCAGGCTGATTTAGCTTGTACACACTGAGTTAATGGCTTCCAGTGACCTGTTGTACTTTGGAGTCAAATTTAACTCACTTTCTGTTGTTTTACACAGATCAGTCACAGGGCAGGTTTTTCACCAGATCTCACCTTTAAACAAACAATACCAATTTCATACAGCCATATTAAACTGAACAGGACTCATGTAGAGATTTCTACATGAAAGCCTCTAAAAGGTAGAAGCAGGCCTTTTTAGCCTGTACTCACTGAGTTGATGGCTTCCAGTGACCTGTTGGACTTTGGAGTCAAATTTAACTCACTTTCTGTTGTTTACACAGATCAGTCACAGGGCAGAGTGTTTCCCAGATTTCTTCTTTACAAAAAAATACCAATTTGATACACCCATATTTCACTGAACGGCTCTCTTGCTTCTCATGCCTAAGCGAGTGTGTAAAGCTCCTTTTGTGGACTTTATGAGCTAACAGCCACCTAATAAGTTCTAAATAGAGTTTTAATACCAAAATACAACTGTATGATGGGTGTGGGACGCTGATTTGAGCTGTTGTGATTTGGGGCCCCTATGTGGCCCCTGAAAGAAACTAGCATGGGAAAGGCGGCAGAAGGGTGAGATTCAAGATTCTTGATGGTTTTGTCTCTGTAAGTCTTCTCGGTAAGTTTGAAGCCATTTGGAGCTCAACTCAGAGATTTCTACATGAAAGCCTCTAAAAGGTAGAAGCAGGCTGTTTAGCTTGTACACACTGAGTTAATGGCTTCCAGTGACCTGTGTACTTTGGAGTCAAATTTAACTCACTTTCTGTTTTTACACAGATCAGTCACAGGGCAGAGTGTTCACCAGATCTCACCTTTACAACAAACAATACCAATTTCATACAGCCATATTTCACTGAACAAGACTCATGTAGAGATTTCTACATGAATGCCTCTAAAAGGTAGAAGCAGGCTGTTTTAGTCTGTACACAGTGAGTTGATGGCTTCCAGTGACCTTGTAATTTGGAGTCAAATGTAACTCACTTCTGTTGTTTTACACAGATCAGTCACAGGGCAGAGTGTTTCACCAGATCTCACCTTTACAACAACAATACCAATTTCATACAGCCATATTTCACTGAACAAGACTCATGTAGAGATTTCTACATGAAAGCCTCTAAAAGGTAGAAGCAGGCCTTTTTAGCCTGTACTCACTGAGTTGAGGCTTCCAGTGACCTGTTGGACTTTGGAGTCAAATTTAACTCACTTTCTGTGTTTACACAGATCAGTCACAGGACAGAGTGTTTCACCAGATTTCACCTTTACAAAAATAATCCAATCTCATACAGCCATATTTCACTGAACAGGACTCATGTAGAGATTTCTACATGAAAGCCTCTAAAAGGTAGAAGCAGGCTGTTTTAGTCTGTACACACTGAGTTGATGGCTTCCATGACCTGTTGGACTTTGGAGTCAAATTTAACTCACTTTCTGTTGTTTTACACAGATCAGTCACAGG
>NW_024044060.1:0-7787 GCF_014851395.1 Micropterus salmoides
AAAAAAAAAAAAAAAAAAAAAAAAAAAAAAAAAATAATCCGAGCAATTCAATAGGGACCTGCACGGTCGTGCTCGGGCCCTAATAATCCGAGCAATCAATAGGGACCTCGCACGGTGTCGGGCCCTAAAAAAATAATCGAGCAAATTCAATAGGGACGCACGGTCGTGCTCGGGCCCTAATTAAAGCTGCAAGCAGCGTTGGGCGGGCCCTCGCACTTGTAAGCGCGTCCGGGTGGAGCCGGCCGAGTTGCATATTCTGGAGCTGCCGGTGCGGCTGTGAATTTCTACGCGGTTCCGACGCCGCATGAAGGTGTTATATGTCACTTCCTGTCCCCTATGTGGAGCTACATAGCACTTGCCGCTATGAATATAAATCGGTATTGACGTGTAGATCTGCGGGGTGGGAGAGTTATCAAGCACGTAAAGTTTGTTTCAGATGTGAGCATGTACACTGAACAATAATGTACCCAAAAATAAAATAAATTCCTTTTATATTTCCCTGCCTTGTTGTAGTGTACATACAGAGGAAGAATGTGAGAACAGCACACATTTCATCGTTACTGTGTGTTAGAGCATGGGAGAACAGTGGATACTTTTAATACAGCCCACACCCCTAATACTGTGTAACTATAACAAGTAGAGAACAGAAGAAAAAGATGTTCTTTCTTTACAACTGTCTGCATAGCTTATTCATATTGTGTAATGAATGAAAATAAATAGGCCTACTAGGCTCCTCTCTACTTTGACATTTAAGATTAGCTTGTTTGATCCACCTTCATACACATGTGACATTACTGTACAACTTGAGAAAGGTGAGTTGTTTTCTGCTCCAGCCTGCCTAAAAGAAAAGCGTTTTTGGGATTAAATGGACTTTATTACTGCTGCAGTGCAGGATGAACTCAGAATAGACCCATTTCTCACCTTATTATTCTAAATCATGCAACGAAGAAGAAGAAATGCATAATAAATCCTGGGACAAAATCTGTCCACAAATACTGTACAGCATGTAGTCTGATGAACAAGACTTGTGTTATAGCTGACTTGGGCAGTGAAATGTTTTTTAATTCTGTGTCATAGTTGTCCACAACTCAAATCAGAATATAAGAAGAAATGTTTTATACCACCTCAAGAAGGCTTCCTATCAGAAAGGTAGGAAGGTATTTCAAATGTACAACTGCAGTACTTAAATCTAAGTAAAGTAATTTCCCTGACATTTTTGTGTTACTTTACTTTTAATAGACCATGTAAGAGGTTTTATACTTCCTGTGAGTATAATCCAATCAATCTTATTTTCATACTGTATACCGTTGTGTAATTTGATAAATTGTGTTGTATGTCGTGCTCGCTCAGAGAAGACTCTGACTGCAACATGCGTCTTTGTAAAGAGAGAAACAGACAGAAAAGTCTCTAACTCTGCTGTCAGCTCGCTCTGCTCCGTTAAAACTGAATTTCCATACAGAATTGAATACGAGTGCACTCCAGATTTAGCTGCAGCCAGCTGACGTGTGCTTCCCTATACCGCAGTTCTGTGTCCATGCATGCAGCAAACTGAAAGCACTGTCTGTTGAGCGTCTACGTGAAAAGAGAAGGAAGACATTGCTGGTAGTATTGTCTTCAGAGTTGTTAAACACCTCAGCGCACTGAAGGAAGCCATCTGACTGTGTGAGGGGCAAGATCGTTGATGTCTGCAGGCAGAGTAGGAGCTCTCCTGTCTGACTGGTCCACCAATAGCAGAGAAGATGACCCCTTGTAAAGCACGTAAAGTTTGGTTCAGATGTGAGCATGTAATGAAGTACAAAACTTCCTGTGTGTCATGGCGAAGACTTGATCTCTGACGCCACGCCACGGACACATTGACGAAAACTCGCAAATAGCACAACTTTTCATCTTCAATGCCTTTAGAAGGCACAGCACATTTGAGTCGGTCGGACTAAATCCCTAGGAGGAGTTCGTTAAAGTACGAAGTGTGTAAATCATCCAAAATTTGACGTAAAATTCAAAATGGCCGACTTCCTGTTGGTTTTAGGGCATCGCTCCAAGAGGCTTTTTTGTGCGTCTGGACAAGATACACGTACCACAGAAAATTCGTGCACGTAGGTAAACGTGCGGCGGGGGCTGCTTCGTTAAAGTCACTTCTTGCCAGCAGGTGGCGCTATGACTGTGGTGAATGTCGGCATGTACATGTGTTCAGGGCGGGACTCTCATCCTACATGTACAGTTTGGTCCAGATGAGCATGTACACTGAAGTTAAACAACTTCCTGTTTCATGCGAATCATCGACGCCACGGACACGCCCATTGACGAAAACGCGCAAATAGCACAACTTTTCATCGTCAATGCCTTTAGAAGGCACAGCGAAATTTGACGTCGATCCGACTAAATCCCTAGGAGGAGTTCGTTAAAGTACGAAGTGTGTAAATCATCCAAAAATGGCCGTAAAATTCAAAATGGCCGACTTCCTGTTGACTTTAGGCTATGGGTTCTTGAGGCTTTTTGTGCGTCTTGATGATACATGTCCCCAGAAAATTTCGTACATGTAGGTTGAACGTGAACGAGGGGCTAATTTTCCAATTTTCTAGGTGGCGCTAGCGAGTCATTTTGCAACGCCCATGTGCGAAACTTGTAGAATACGAAATTTTTCACCGGTTCTGACATGTTTGCAAATTTTGGTGAGTTTTCGAGAATGTTTAGGCCATGTCATTTGGCCTACTTTGCAGAAAAAAAAAAAAAAAAAAAAAAATTAAAGCTGCAAGCAGCGTTGGGCGGGCCCTCGCACTTGTAGCGCGTCCGCGCGTGAGCCGGCCGAGTTGCACATTCTGGAGCTCTGCCGGTGCGGCTGTGAATTTCCTACGCGGTTTCCGACCCGCATGAATGTGCTATATGTCACTTCCTGTGTCCCCTATGTGGAGACATAGCACTTGCCGCTATGAATATAAATCGGTATTGCGTGTAGATGTCTGCGGGGTGGGAGAGTTATCAAGCACGTAAAGTTTGTTTCAGATGTGAGCATGTACACTGAACATAATGTACCCAAACAATAAAATAAATTCCTTGCCTTGTTGTTTATGTGTACATACAGAGGAAGAATGTGAGAACAGCACACATTTCATCGTTACTGTGTGTTAGAGCATGGAGAACAGTGGATACTTTTAATACAGCCCACCCCTAATACTGTGTAACTATAACAAGTAGAGAACAGAAGAAAAAGATGTTCTTTCTTTACAACTGTCTGCATAGCTTATTCATATTGTGTAATGAATGAAAATAAATAGGCCTACTAGGCTCCTCTCTACTTGACATTTAAGATTAGCTTGTTTGATCCACCTTCATACACATGTGACATTACTGTACAACTTGAGAAAGGTGAGTTGTTTTCTGCTCCAGCCTGCCTAAAAGAAAAGCGTTTTTGGGATTAAATGGACTTTATTAGCTGCTGCAGTGCAGGATGAACTCAGAATAGACCCATTTCTCACCTTATTATTCTAAATCATGCAACGAAGAAGAAGAAATGCATAAAATCCTGGGACAAAATCTGTCCACACAATACTGTACAGCATGTAGTCTGATGAACAAGACTTGTGTTATAGCTGACTTGGGCAGTGAAATGTTTAATTTTTTTAATTCATGTGGTCATAGTTGTCCACAACTCAAATCAGAATATAAGAAGAAATGTTTTATACCACCTCAAGAAGGCTTCCTATCAGAAAGGTAGGAAGGTATTTCAAATGTACAACTGCAGTACTTAAATCTAAGTAAAGTAATTTCCCTGACATTTTTGTGTTACTTTACTTTTAATAGCCATGTAAGAGGTTTTATACTTCCTGTGAGTATAATCCAATCAATCTTATTTTCATACTGTATATCCGTTGTGTAATTTGATAAATTGTGTTGTATGTCGTGCTCGCATCTCAGAGAAGACTCTGACTGCAACATGCGTCTTTGTAAAGAGAGAAACGGACAGAAAAAGTCTCTAACTCTGCCTGTCAGCTCGCTCTGCTCCGTTAAAACTGAATTTACCATACAGAATTGAATACGAGTGCACTCCAGATTTAGCTGCAGCCAGCTGACCGTGTGCTTCTCCCTATACCGCAGTTCTGTGTCCATGCATGCAGCAAACTGAAAGCACTGTCTGTCGGTGCTTCTACGTGAAAAGAGAAGGAAGACATTGCTGGTAGTATTGTCTTCAGAGTTGTTAAACACCTCAGCGCACTGAAGGAAGCCATCTGACTGTGTGAGGGGCAAGATCGTTGATGTCTGCAGGCAGAGTAGGAGCTCTCCTGTCTGACTGGTCCACCAATAGCAGAGAAGATGACCCCTTGAGACACAGCCCCTCCTCATTTGCATAATGAGGCAGAAATGCATACAAAAATTTAAGACAGGCAGAAATAAATACCATGGGTGAAAATAAATAAGGTAAATAAATACAAAGGAAGAATAAAACAGACAAAAATATTAAAACACACACATAAATAAATACATTAAAAAAATTAGTAATAAAAGTTGAATAAACAAATAAGGTAATTATAACAAAGGTGAATAAGTAAAGGCACTAATTAAAATATATACATTTATGTCTCCTTGTATAATTTAATTACTACCTACATTTATTTATTTACTTATTTTTTGTGTATTTAATTGGATGCTTATTTATTTATTGAGCATTATTTATTTCTGTATTTATTTCTGACTGTGTCAGGATCGGTCCTCCATAGGGTGGGAGAGTTATCAAGCACGTAAAGTTTGGTTCAGATGTGAGCATGTACACTGAAGTTACAACAACTTCCTGTGTCATGGCGAAGACTTGATCTCTGACGCCACGCCACGGACACACCCATTGACGAAAACTCGCAAATAGCACAACTTTTCATCTTCATGCCTTTAGAAGGCACAGCACAAATTTGAAGTCGGTGACTAAATCCCTAGGAGGAGTTCGTTAAAGTACGAAGTGTGTAAATCATCCAAAATTTGACGTAAAATTCAAAATGGCCGACTTCCTGTTGATTTTAGGGCATCGCTCCAAGAGGCTTTTTTGTGCGTCTGGACAAGATACACGTACCACAGAAAATTCGTGCACGTAGGTAAAACGTGCGGCGGGGGCTGCTTCGTTAAAAGTCACTTCCTGTTGCCAGCAGGTGGCGCTATGACTGTCTGTGAATGTCAGCATGTACATGTGTCAGGGCGGGACTCTCATCCTACATGTACAGTTTGGTCCAGATGTGAGCATGTACACTGAAGTTACGACAACTTCCGTGTCATGGCGAAGAGCTGATCTTTGACGCCACGCCACGGACACGCCCATTGACGAAAACTTGCAAATAGCACAACTTTTCATCTTCAATGCCTTTAGAAGGCACAGCACAAATTTGAGGTCGGTCGGACTAAATCCCTAGGAGGAGTTCGTTAAAGTACGAAGTGTGTAAATCATCCAAAATTTGACGTAAAATTCAAAATGGCCGACTTCCTGTTGATTTAGGGCATCGCTCCAAGAGGCTTTTTTGTGCGTCTGGACAAGATACACGTACCACAGAAAATTCGTGCACGTAGGTAAACGTGCGGCGGGGGCTGCTTCGTTAAAAGTCACTTCCTGTTGCCAGCAGGTGGCGCTATGACTGTGTGAATGTCAGCATGTACATGTGTTCAGGGCGGGACTCTCATCCTACATGTACAGTTTGGTCCAGATGTGAGCATGTACACTGAAGTTACGACAACTTCCGTGTCATGGCGAAGAGCTGATCTTTGACGCCACGCCACGGACACGCCCATTGACGAAAACTTGCAAATAGCACAACTTTTCATCTTCAATGCCTTTAGAAGGCACAGCACAAATTTGAGGTCGGTCGGACTAAATCCCTAGGAGGAGTTCGTTAAAGTACGAAGTGTGTAAATCATCCAAAATTTGACGTAAAATTCAAAATGGCCGACTTCCTGTTGATTTTAGGCTATGGCTCCAAGAGCTTTTTTGTGCGTCTGGACAAGATACACGTACCACAGAAAATTCGTGCACGTAGGTGAAACGTGCGCGGGGCTGCTTCGTTAAAGGTCACTTTCTGTTGCCAGCAGGTGGCGCTATGACTGTGGGTGAATGTCGGCATGTACATGTGTTCAGGGCGGGACTCTCATCCTACATGTACAGTTTGGTCCAGATGTGAGCATGTACACTGAAGTTACAACAACTTCCTGTTTCATTGCGAATCATCGACGCCACGGACACGCCCATTGACGAAAACTCGCAAATAGCACAACTTTTCATCGTCAATGCCTTTAGAAGGCACAGCAGAAATTTGACGTCGATCCGACTAAATCCCTAGGAGGAGTTCGTTAAAGTACGAAGTGTGTAAATCATCCAAAATTTGACGTAAAATTCAAAATGGCCGACTTCCTGTTGATTTTAGGCTATGGCTCCAAGAGGCTTTTTGTGCGTCTGGACAAGATACACGTACCACAGAAAATTCGTGCACGTAGGTGAAACGTGCGGCGGGGCTGCTTCGTTAAAGGTCACTTTCTGTTGCCAGCAGGTGGCGCTATGACTGTGGGTGAATGTCGGCATGTACATGTGTTCAGGGCGGGACTCTCATCTACATGTACAGTTTGGTCCAGATGTGAGCATGTACACTGAAGTTACAACAACTTCCTGTTTCATTGCGAATCATCGACGCCACGGACACGCCCATTGACGAAAACTCGCAAATAGCACAACTTTTCATCGTCAATGCCTTTAGAAGGCACAGCAGAAATTTGACGTCGATCCGACTAAATCCCTAGGAGGAGTTCGTTAAAGTACGAAGTGTGTAAATCATCCAAAAATGGCCATAAAATTCAAAATGGCCGACTTCCTGTTTACTTTAGGCTATGGGTTCTTGAGGCTTTTTTGTGCGTTGATACGATACATGTCCCCAGAAAATTTCGTACATGTAGGTTGAACGTGAACGAGGGGCTAATCATTTCCAATTTTCTAGGTGGCGCTAGCGAGTCATTTTGCCACGCCCATGTGCGAAACTTGTAGAATACGAAATTTTTCACCGGTTCTGACATGTTTGCAAATTTTGGTGAGTTTTCGAGTATGTTTAGGCCATGTCATTTGGGCCTACTTTGCAGAAAAAAAAAAAAAAAAAAAAAAAAAAAAAAAAAAAAATATCCGAGCAATTCAATAGGGACCTCGCACGGTCGTGCTCGGGCCCTAATAATCCGAGATTCAATAGGGACCTCACACGGTCGTGCTCGGGCCCTAATAAAAAAATAAAAAAATATCGAGCAAATTCAATAGGGACCTCGCACGGTCGTGCTCGGGCCCTAAAAATAATAATCCGAGCAAATTCAATAGGGACCTCACACGGTCGTGCTCGGGCCCTAATAATCAGATATGCTCTTTGAAAGTTGTACCACACCAGGTTTCAAGGTGCATCATGTAGGAACACACCTGCCTCCAGTGGTCTGATCGTCTGTACTGCTGCATCCAAACCAAGAATTTCCTGAAGGAAGTAATTTCTCTAGAAATTTAAATATCAAGAATGCATGTGTACTGTAGCCAAATCCTTAAAACGTCTAATTATTGGTAGTGTGTGAGTGCCACCTAGTGGAGGTCTTGCATTATGTTTGGATTGTGCTGAATTAGTTAATTTGTTAATAAAAGTAGGGGGAAACACAGACGTTATTTACTTAAATGTAGCTACAACACAGCGTGAACCTGCAACCTGCCTCATAGAGCAAACTTCTCACTATGACTGTATAAGCTACAATTTATCTGTCTACCTTCAATATTTCCAACCAATGACATTGTCTAACAAATT
>NW_024044061.1:0-11757 GCF_014851395.1 Micropterus salmoides
GCGCGGCGGGCCCTCGCACTTGTAGCGCGTCCGCGTGAGCCGGCCGAGTTGCATATTCTGGAGCTCTGCCGGTGCGGCTGTGAATTTCCTACGGTTCGACGCCGCATGAAGGTGTTATATGTCATTCCTGTGTCCCCTATGTGGAGCTACATAGCACTTGCCGCTATGAATATAAATCGGTATTGGGTGTAGATGTCTGCGGGGTGGAGAGTTATCAAGCACGTAAAGTTTGTTTCAGATGTGAGCATGTACACTGAACAATAATGTACCCAAACAATAAAAAAATTCCTTTTATATTTCCCTGCCTTGTTGTTTATGTGTACATACAGAGGAAGAATGTGAGAACAGCACACATTTCATCGTTACTGTGTGTTAGAGCATGGGAGAACAGTGGATACTTTTAATACAGCCCACACCCCTAATACTGTGTAACTATAACAAGTAGAGAACAGAAGAAAAAGATGTTCTTTCTTTACAACTGTCTGCATAGCTTATTCATATTGTGTAATGAATGAAAATAAATAGGCCTACTAGGCTCCTCTCTACTTTGACATTTAAGATTAGCTGGTTTGATCCACCTTCATACACATGTGACATTACTGTACAACTTGAGAAAGGTGAGTTGTTTTCTGCTCCAGCCTGCCTAAAAGAAAAGCGTTTTTGAGATTAAATGGACTTTATTAGCTACTGCAGTGCAGGATGAACTCAGAATAGACCCATTTCTCACCTTATTATTCTAAATCATGCAACGAAGAAGAAGAAATGCATAAGAATCCTGGGACAAAATCTGTCCCACAAATACTGTACAGCATGTAGTCTGATGAATCAAGACTTGTGTATAGCTGACTTGGGCAGTGAAATGTTTTTTAATTCTGTGGTCATAGTTGTCCACAACTCAAATCAGAATATAAGAAGAAATGTTTTATACCACCTCAAGAAGGCTTCCTATCAGAAAGGTAGGAAGGTATTTCAAATGTACAACTGCAGTACTTAAATCTAAGTAAAGTAATTTCCCTGACATTTTTGTGTTACTTTACTTTTAATAGACCATGTAAGAGGTTTTATACTTCCTGTGAGTATAATCCAATCAATCTTATTTTCATACTGTATATCCGTTGTGTAATTTGATAAATTGTGTTGTATGTCGTGCTCGCATCTCAGAGAAGACTCTGACTGCAACATGCGTCTTTGTAAAGAGAGAAACAGACAGAAAAAGTCTCTAACTCTGCTGTCAGCTCGCTCTGCTCCGTTAAAACTGAATTTTCCATACAGAATTGAATACGAGTGCACTCCAGATTTAGCTGCAGCCAGCTGACGTGTGCTTCTCCCTATACCGCAGTTCTGTGTCCATGCATGCAGCAAACTGAAAGCACTGTCTGTTGGAGCGTCTACGTGAAAAGAGAAGGAAGACATGCTGGTAGTATTGTCTTCAGAGTTGTTAAACACCTCAGCGCACTGAAGGAAGCCATCTGACTGTGTGAGGGGCAAGATCGTTGATGTCTGCAGGCAGAGTAGAGCTCTCCTGTCTGACTGGTCCACCAATAGCAGAGAAGATGACCCCTTGTCAAGCACGTAAAGTTTGGTTCAGATGTGAGCATGTACACTGAAGTTACAACAACTTCCTGTGTCATGGCGAAGACTTGATCTCTGACGCCACGCCACGGACACCCATTGACGAAAACTCGCAAATAGCACAACTTTTCATCTTCAATGCCTTTAGAAGGCACAGCACAAATTTGAAGTCGGTCGGACTAAATCCCTAGGAGGAGTTCGTTAAAGTACGAAGTGTGTAAATCATCCAAAATTTGACGTAAAATTCAAAATGGCCGACTTCCTGTTGGTTTAGGCATCGCTCCAAGAGGCTTTTTTGTGCGTCTGGACAAGATACACGTACCACAGAAAATTCGTGCACGTAGGTAAACGTGCGGCGGGGGCTGCTTCGTTAAAGTCACTTTCTATTGCCAGCAGGTGGCGCTATGACTGTGGGTGAATGTCGGCATGTACATGTGTTCAGGGCGGGACTCTCATCCTAGATGTACAGTTTGGTCCAGATGTGAGCATGTACACTGAAGTTACAACAACTTCCTGTTTCATAGCGAATCATCGACGCCACGGACACGCCATTGACGAAAACGCGCAAATAGCACAACTTTTCATCGTCAATGCCTTTAGAAGGCACAGCAGAAATTTGACGTCGATCCGACTAAATCCCTAGGAGGAGTTCGTTAAAGTACGAAGTGTGTAAATCATCCAAAAATGGCCGTAAAATTCAAAATGGCCGACTTCCTGTTGACTTTAGGCTATGGGTTCTTGAGGCTTTTTGTGCGTCTTGATATGATACATGTCCCCAGAAAATTTCGTACATGTAGGTTGAACGTGAACGAGGGGCTAATTTTTTCCAATTTTCTAGGTGGCGCTAGCGAGTCATTTTGCAACGCCCATGTGCGAAACTTGTAGAATACGAAATTTTTCACCGGTTCTGACATGTTTGCAAATTTTGGTGAGTTTTCGAGTATGTTTAGGCCATGTCATTTGAGCCTACTTTGCAGAAAAAAGAAAAAAAAAAAAAAAATTAAAGCTGCAAGCAGCGTTGGGCGGGCCCTCGCACTTGTAAGCGCGTCCGCGCGTGAGCCGGCCGAGTTGCACATTCTGGAGCTCTGCCGGTGCGGCTGTGAATTTCCTACGCGGTTCCGACGCCGCATGAATGTGCTATATGTCACTTCCTGTGTCCCCTATGTGGAGCTACATAGCACTTGCCGCTATGAATATAAATCGGTATTGGCGTGTAGATGTCTGCGGGGTGGGAGAGTTATCAAGCACGTAAAGTTTGTTTCAGATGTGACATGTACACTGAACAATAATGTACCCAAACAATAAAATAAATTCCTGCCTTGTTGTTTATGTGTACATACAGAGGAAGAATGTGAGAACAGCACACATTTCATCGTTACTGTGTGTTAGAGCATGGGAGAACAGTGGATACTTTTAATACAGCCCACACCCCTAATACTGTGTAACTATAACAAGTAGAGAACAGAAGAAAAAGATGTTCTTTCTTTACAACTGTCTGCATAGCTTATTCATATTGTGTAATGAATGAAAATAAATAGGCCTACTAGGCTCCTCTCTACTTTGACATTTAAGATTAGCTTGTTTGATCCACCTTCATACACATGTGACATTACTGTACAACTTGAGAAAGGTGAGTTGTTTTCTGCTCCAGCCTGCCTAAAAGAAAAGCGTTTTGGGATTAAATGGACTTTATTAGCTGCTGCAGTGCAGGATGAACTCAGAATAGACCCATTTCTCACCTTATTATTCTAAATCATGCAACGAAGAAGAAGAAATGCATAAGAAATCCTGGGACAAAATCTGTCCACAAATACTGTACAGCATGTAGTCTGATGAACAAGACTTGTGTTATAGCTGACTTGGGCAGTGAAATGTTTAATTTTTAATTCATGTGGTCATAGTTGTCCACAACTCAAATCAGAATATAAGAAGAAATGTTTTATACCACCTCAAGAAGGCTTCCTATCAGAAAGGTAGGAAGGTATTTCAAATGTACAACTGCAGTACTTAAATCTAAGTAAAGTAATTTCCCTGACATTTTGTGTTACTTTACTTTTAATAGACCATGTAAGAGGTTTTATACTTCCTGTGAGTATAATCCAATCAATCTTATTTTCATACTGTATATCCGTTGTGTAATTTGATAAATTGTGTTGTATGTCGTGCTCGCATCTCAGAGAAGACTCTGACTGCAACATGCGTCTTTGTAAAGAGAGAAACAGACAGAAAAAGTCTCTAACTCTGCCTGTCAGCTCGCTCTGCTCCGTTAAAACTGAATTTACCATACAGAATTGAATACGAGTGCACTCCAGATTTAGCTGCAGCCAGCTGACCGTGTGCTTCTCCCTATACCGCAGTTCTGTGTCCATGCATGCAGCAAACTGAAAGCACTGTCTGTCGGTGCTTCTACGTGAAAAGAGAAGGAAGACATTGCTGGTAGTATTGTCTTCAGAGTTGTTAAACACCTCAGCGCACTGAAGGAAGCCATCTGACTGTGTGAGGGGCAAGATCGTTGATGTCTGCAGGCAGAGTAGGAGCTCTCCTGTCTGACTGGTCCACCAATAGCAGAGAAGATGACCCCTTGAGACACAGCCCCTCCTCATTTGCATAATGAGGCAGAAATGCATACAAAATTTAAGACAGGCAGAAATAAATACCATGGGTGAAAATAAATAAGGTAAATAAATACAAAGGAAGAATAAAACAGACAAAAATATTAAAACACACATAAATAAATACATTAAAAAAATTAGTAATAAAAAAGTTGAATAAACAAATAAGGTAATTATAACAAAGGTGAATAAGTAAAGGCACTAATTAAAATATATACATTTATGTCTCCTTGTATAATTTAATTACTACCTACATTTATTTATTTACTTATTTTTTTGTGTATTTAATTGGATGCTTATTTATTTATTGAGCATTTATTTATTTCTGTATTTATTTCTGACTGTGTCAGGATCGGTCCTCCATAGCGGGGTGGGAGAGTTATCAAGCACGTAAAGTTTGGTTCAGATGTGAGCATGTACACTGAAGTTACAACAACTTCCTGTGTCATGGCGAAGACTTGATCTCTGACGCCACGCCACGGACACACCCATTGACGAAAACTCGCAAATAGCACAACTTTTCATCTTCAATGCCTTTAGAAGGCACAGCACAAATTTGAAGTCGGTCGGACTAAATCCCTAGGAGGAGTTCGTTAAAGTACGAAGTGTGTAAATCATCCAAAATTTGACGTAAAATTCAAAATGGCCGACTTCCTGTTGATTTTAGGGCATCGCTCCAAGAGGCTTTTTTGTGCGTCTGGACAAGATACACGTACCACAGAAAATTCGTGCACGTAGGTAAAACGTGCGGCGGGGGCTGCTTCGTTAAAAGTCACTTCCTGTTGCCAGCAGGTGGCGCTATGACTGTCTGTGAATGTCAGCATGTACATGTGTTCAGGGCGGGACTCTCATCCTACATGTACAGTTTGGTCCAGATGTGAGCATGTACACTGAAGTTACGACAACTTCCGTGTCATGGCGAAGAGCTGATCTTTGACGCCACGCCACGGACACGCCCATTGACGAAAACTTGCAAATAGCACAACTTTTCATCTTCAATGCCTTTAGAAGGCACAGCACAAATTTGAGGTCGGTCGGACTAAATCCCTAGGAGGAGTTCGTTAAAGTACGAAGTGTGTAAATCATCCAAAATTTGACGTAAAATTCAAAATGGCCGACTTCCTGTTGATTTTAGGCATCGCTCCAAGAGGCTTTTTTGTGCGTCTGGACAAGATACACGTACCACAGAAAATTCGTGCACGTAGGTAAAACGTGCGGCGGGGGCTGCTTCGTTAAAAGTCACTTCCTGTTGCCAGCAGGTGGCGCTATGACTGTGTGAATGTCAGCATGTACATGTGTTCAGGGCGGGACTCTCATCCTACATGTACAGTTTGGTCCAGATGTGAGCATGTACACTGAAGTTACGACAACTTCCGTGTCATGGCGAAGAGCTGATCTTTGACGCCACGCCACGGACACGCCCATTGACGAAAACTTGCAAATAGCACAACTTTTCATCTTCAATGCCTTTAGAAGGCACAGCACAAATTTGAGGTCGGTCGGACTAAATCCCTAGGAGGAGTTCGTTAAAGTACGAAGTGTGTAAATCATCCAAAATTTGACGTAAAATTCAAAATGGCCGACTTCCTGTTGATTTTAGGCTATGGCTCCAAGAGGCTTTTTTGTGCGTCTGGACAAGATACACGTACCACAGAAAATTCGTGCACGTAGGTGAAACGTGCGGCGGGGGCTGCTTCGTTAAAGGTCACTTTCTGTTGCCAGCAGGTGGCGCTATGACTGTGGGTGAATGTCGGCATGTACATGTGTTCAGGGCGGGACTCTCATCCTACATGTACAGTTTGGTCCAGATGTGAGCATGTACACTGAAGTTACAACAACTTCCTGTTTCATTGCGAATCATCGACGCCACGGACACGCCCATTGACGAAAACTCGCAAATAGCACAACTTTTCATCGTCAATGCCTTTAGAAGGCACAGCAGAAATTTGACGTCGATCCGACTAAATCCCTAGGAGGAGTTCGTTAAAGTACGAAGTGTGTAAATCATCCAAAAATGGCCATAAAATTCAAAATGGCCGACTTCCTGTTGACTTTAGGCTATGGGTTCTTGAGGCTTTTTTGTGCGTCTTGATACGATACATGTCCCCAGAAAATTTCGTACATGTAGGTTGAACGTGAACGAGGGGCTAATCATTTCCAATTTTCAAGGTGGCGCTAGCGAGTCATTTTGCCACGCCCATGTGCGAAACTTGTAGAATACGAAATTTTTCACCGGTTCTGACATGTTTGCAAATTTTGGTGAGTTTTCGAGTATGTTTAGGCCATGTCATTTGGGCCTACTTTGCAGAAAAAAAAAAAAAAAAAAAAATAATAGAGCAATCAATAGGGACCTCGCACGGTCGTGCTCGGGCCCTAAAAAAAAAAAAAATCCGAGCAAATTCAATAGGGACCTCACACGGTCGTGCTCGGGCCCTAATTAAAGCTGCAAGCAGCGTTGGGCGGGCCCTCGCACTTGTAAGCGCGTCCGCGCGTGAGCCGGCCGAGTTGCATATTCTGGAGCTCTGCCGGTGCGGCTGTGAATTTGCTACGCGGTTCCGACGCCGCATGAAGGTGTTATATGTCACTTCCTGTGTCCCCTATGTGGAGCTACATAGCACTTGCCGCTATGAATATAAATCGGTATTGACGTGTAGATGTCTGCGGGGTGGGAGAGTTATCAAGCACGTAAAGTTTGTTTCAGATGTGAGCATGTACACTGAACAATAATGTACCCAAACAATAAAATAAATTCCTTTTATTTCCCTGCCTTGTTGTTTATGTGTACATACAGAGGAAGAATGTGAGAACAGCACACATTTCATCGTTACTGTGTGTTAGAGCATGGGAGAACAGTGGATACTTTTAATACAGCCCACACCCCTAATACTGTGTAACTATAACAAGTAGAGAACAGAAGAAAAAGATGTTCTTTCTTTACAACTGTCTGCATAGCTTATTCATATTGTGTAATGAATGAAAATAAATAGGCCTACTAGGCTCCTCTCTACTTTGACATTTAAGATTAGCTGGTTTGATCCACCTTCATACACATGTGACATTACTGTACAACTTGAGAAAGGTGAGTTGTTTTCTGCTCCAGCCTGCCTAAAAGAAAAGCGTTTTTGGATTAAATGGACTTTATTAGCTGCTGCAGTGCAGGATGAACTCAGAATAGACCCATTTCTCACCTTATTATTCTAAATCATGCAACGAAGAAGAAGAAATGCATAATAAATCCTGGGACAAAATCTGTCCACAGCATGTAGTCTGATGAACAAGACTTGTGTTATAGCTGACTTGGGCAGTGAAATGTTAATTTTTTTAATTCATGTGGTCATAGTTGTCCACAACTCAAATCAGAATATAAGAAGAAATGTTTTATACCACCTCAAGAAGGCTTCCTATCAGAAAGGTAGGAAGGTATTTCAAATGTACAACTGCAGTACTTAATCTAAGTAAAGTAATTTCCCTGACATTACTGTGTACGCATGTAACAGGTTTTATACTTCCTGTGAGTATAATCCAATCATCTTATTTTCATACTGTATATCCGTTGTGTAATTTGATAAATTGTGTTGTATGTGGTGCTCGCATCGGGTACTACTGAGACTTCATTGCCCTCTTCAGAGAAGACTCTGACTGCAACATGCGTCTTTGTAAAGAGAGAAACGGACAGAAAAAGTCTCTAACTCTGCCTGTCAGCTCGCTCTGCTCCGTTAAAACTGAATTTACCATACAGAATTGAATACGAGTGCACTCCAGATTTAGCTGCAGCCAGCTGACCGTGTGCTTCTCTCTATACCGCAGTTCTGTGTCCATGCATGCAGCAAACTGAAAGCACTGTCTGTCGGAGCGTCTACATGAAAAGAGAAGGAAGACATTGCTGGTAGTATTGTCTTCAGAGTTGTTAAACACCTCAGCACTGAAGGAAGCCATCTGACTGTGTGAGGGGCAAGATCGTTGATGTCTGCAGGCAGAGTAGAGCTCTCCTGTCTGACTGGTCCACCAATAGCAGAGAAGATGACCCCTTGAGTTATCAAGCACGTAAAGTTTGGTTCAGATGTGAGCATGTACACGTAGTTACAACAACTTCCTGTGTCATGGCGAAGACTTGATCTCTGACGCCACGCCACGGACACACCCATTGACGAAAACTCGCAAATAGCACAACTTTTCATCTTCAATGCCTTTAGAAGGCACAGCACAAATTTGAAGTCGGTCGGACTAAATCCCTAGGAGGAGTTCGTTAAAGTACGAAGTGTGTAAATCATCCAAAATTTGACGTAAAATTCAAAATGGCCGACTTCCTGTTGATTTTAGGGCATCGCTCCAAGAGCTTTTTTGTGCGTCTGGACAAGATACACGTACCACAGAAAATTCGTGCACGTAGGTGAAACGTGCGGCGGGGGCTGCTTCGTTAAAAGTCACTTCCTTTGCCAGCAGGTGGCGCTATGACTGTGGGTGAATGTCAGCATGTACATGTGTTCAGGGCGGGACTCTCATCCTACATGTACAGTTTGGTCCAGATGTGAGCATGTACACTGAAGTTACGACAACTTCCGTGTCATGGCGAAGAGTTGATCTTTGACGCCACGCCACGGACACGCCCATTGACGAAAACTTGCAAATAGCACAACTTTTCATCTTCAATGCCTTTAGAAGGCACAGCACAAATTTGAGGTCGGTCGGACTAAATCCCTAGGAGGAGTTCGTTAAAGTACGAAGTGTGTAAATCATCCAAAATTTGACGTAAAATTCAAAATGGCCGACTTCCTGTTGGGTTTAGGCTATGGCTCCAAGAGACTTTTTTGTGCGTCTGGACAAGATACACGTACCACAGAAAATTCGTGCACGTAGGTGAAACGTGCGGCGGGGCTGCTTCGTTAAAAGTCACTTCCTGTTGCCAGCAGGTGGCGCTATGACTGTGGGTGAATGTCAGCATGTACATGTGTTCAGGGCGGGACTCTCATCCTACTGTACAGTTTGGTCCAGATGTGAGCATGTACACTGAAGTTACGACAACTTCCGTGTCATGGCGAAGAGTTGATCTTTGACGCCACGCCACGGACACGCCCATTGACGAAAACTTGCAAATAGCACAACTTTTCATCTTCAATGCCTTTAGAAGGCACAGCAAAATTTGAGGTCGGTCGGACTAAATCCCTAGGAGGAGTTCGTTAAAGTACGAAGTGTGTAAATCATCCAAAATTTGACGTAAAATTCAAAATGGCCGACTTCCTGTTGGGTTTAGGCTATGGCTCCAAGAGACTTTTTTGTGCGTCTGGACAAGATACACGTACCACAGAAAATTCGTGCACGTAGGTGAAACGTGCGGCGGGGGCTGCTTCGTTAAAGTCACTTCCTGTTGCCAGCAGGTGGCGCTATGACTGTGTGAATGTCGCATGTACATGTGTTCAGGGCGGGACTCTCATCCTACATGTACAGTTTGGTCCAGATGTGAGCATGTACACTGAAGTTACGACAACTTCCTGTCATGGCGAAGATCATCGACGCCACGGACACGCCCATTGACGAAAACTTGCAAATAGCACAACTTTTCATCTTCAATGCCTTTAGAAGGCACAGCACAATTTGAGGTCGGTCGGACTAAATCCCTAGGAGGAGTTCGTTAAAGTACGAAGTGTGTAAATCATCCAAAATTTGACGTAAAATTCAAAATGGCCGACTTCCTGTTGATTTAGGGCATCGCTCCAAGAGGCTTTTTTGTGCGTCTGGACAAGATACACGTACCACAGAAAATTCGTGCACGTAGGTAAAACGTGCGGCGGGGGCTGCTTCGTTAAAAGTCACTTCCTGTTGCCAGCAGGTGGCGCTATGACTGTCTGTGAATGTCGCATGTACATGTGTTCAGGGCGGGACTCTCATCCTACATGTACAGTTTGGTCCAGATGTGAGCATGTACACTGAAGTTACGACAACTTCCGTGTCATGGCGAAGAGCTGATCTTTGACGCCACGCCACGGACACGCCCATTGACGAAAACTTGCAAATAGCACAACTTTTCATCTTCAATGCCTTTAGAAGGCACAGCACAAATTTGAGGTCGGTCGGACTAAATCCCTAGGAGGAGTTCGTTAAAGTACGAAGTGTGTAAATCATCCAAAATTTGACGTAAAATTCAAAATGGCCGACTTCCTGTTGATTTAGGCTATGGCTCCAAGAGGCTTTTTTGTGCGTCTGGACAAGACACGTACCACAGAAAATTCGTGCACGTAGGTGAAACGTGCGGCGGGGGCTGCTTCGTTAAAGGTCACTTTCTGTTGCCAGCAGGTGGCGCTATGACTGTGGGTGAATGTCGGCATGTACATGTGTTCAGGGCGGGACTCTCATCCTACATGTACAGTTTGGTCCAGATGTGAGCATGTACACTGAAGTTACAACAACTTCCTGTTTCATTGCGAATCATCGACGCCACGGACACGCCCATTGACGAAAACTCGCAAATAGCACAACTTTTCATCGTCAATGCCTTTAGAAGGCACAGCAGAAATTTGACGTCGATCCGACTAAATCCCTAGGAGGAGTTCGTTAAAGTACGAAGTGTGTAAATCATCCAAAAATGGCCATAAAATTCAAAATGGCCGACTTCCTGTTGACTTTAGGCTATGGGTTCTTGAGGCTTTTTTGTGCGTCTTGATACGATACATGTCCCCAGAAAATTTCGTACATGTAGGTTGAACGTGAACGAGGGGCTAATCATTTCCAATTTTCAGGTGGCGCTAGCGAGTCATTTTGCCACGCCCATGTGCGAAACTTGTAGAATACGAAATTTTTCACCGGTTCTGACATGTTTGCAAATTTTGGTGAGTTTTCGAGTATGTTTAGGCCATGTCATTTGGGCCTACTTTGCAGAAAAAAAAAAAAAAAAAAAAAAAAAAAAAAAAAAAAAAAATAATCCGAGCAATTCAATAGGGACCTCGCACGGTCGTGCTCGGGCCCTAAAAATATAATCCGAGCAAATTCAATAGGGACCTCACACGGTCGTGCTCGGGCCCTAATAAAAAAATAAAAAAATAATCCGAGCAAATTCAATAGGGACCTCGCACGGTCGTGCTCGGGCCCTAAAATAATAATCCGAGCAATTCAATAGGGACCTCACACGGTCGTGCTCGGGCCCTAATAATCAGATATGCTCTTTGAAAGTTGTACCACACCAGGTTTCAAGGTGCATCATGTAGGAACACACCTGCCTCCAGTGGTCTGATCGTCTGTACTGCTGCATCCAAACCAAGAATTTCCTGAAGGAAGTATTTCTCTAGAAATTTAAATATACAAGAATGCTGTGTACTGTAGCCAAATCCTTAAAACGTCTAATTTATTGGTAGTGTGAGTGCCACCTAGTGGGTCTTGCTTATGTTTGGATTGTGCTGAATTAGTTAATTTGTTAATAAAAGTAGGGGGAAACACAGACGTTATTTACTTAAAATGTAGCTACAACACAGCGTGAACCTGCAACCTGCCTCATAGAGCAAACTTCTCACTATGACTGTATAAGCTACAATTTATCTGTCTACCTTCAATATTTCCAACCAATGACATTGTCTAACAAATT
>NW_024044062.1:0-10128 GCF_014851395.1 Micropterus salmoides
ACTTTTATCCAAAGCGACATACAATTGCTATGTCACAGGGTTGCACACCTCTGGAGCAACTAAGGGTTAAGTGTCTTGCTCAGGGACACATTGGTGTCTCACAGTTGATACGAACCCGGTCTCTCACACCAAAGGCATGTCTCTTCCTCTTCGCAATACACACACAATAGGAAAGAGCGCTTCATGAATAATCATCTTATTTATCCCCACCTGTTCTGTTCCCTGTCACACACATCTTCAGAGGTGATATTTTTAGTTCATCCCCAGTGAAAATAAATGGAAACAGCCTCTCAGTGAAAGTGTGTGAAGGTCTGTATGTGTGTGTTAGTATCAGGATCAGAGAACGACAGCTCTCCACTGTTCCAGTCCAGATTCACTCTGATCCTCTGGTGGCTTCTTCTGCACTTTGAGAACAGTGGGTGGATCTGGTAATGACCATGCTGAGTATTTACCTTCATGGAACCACATTCCCCATAATCCAAAATGTATGAGTCCCGTCCTCTGGACAGACTCTGCTAACACACCCAGTGACCAGACTACACTGTCTCCAACCTCGACATCCCAGCTGTGAGTCCCTGAGTTAAAGCCCTCAGAGCCCAGAACAGACCAGTATTTATCAAACCTCTGGATGTCGGGAAGCTGCTGTCTCTCTCCTCCCCTCACGCTGGTCAGATCTTCAGACAGAAGGAGTCTTGGATTTGCAGTGTTTGGATCCAGAATCACAGGAGTGTAGGAGACCATGTCCTTCATCTTGTTCCAGATGTTGAAGGTCAGGTTGCCCAGGTGTTTGGCCTGGTCTATCAGAGCTCCTGAGGGCAGCTGTGGATCATCCAGCAGGGGGCGCTGCTGGACTCTTTCCACTGCAGCTTTGTAGTTGAGCAGGAATGAGACGTCTTCAGCTCTCAGCTCCTCCTCTGTGGCTCTGACTGTGTCTGAAAGAGCTGCTATCTCTCTGCTCAGAGCCTCCATCTTCTCCTTCATCATCTGACTCTTCTGCTCCTCTTCCTCCCTCAGTGCAGCCATCCTGGCCTCCTCTTCCTCATATAGAAACTGGTGAAGCTTCTTAAACTGCTCCTTATCTGCTCTCTGTGTGTCGGGCCTGGACCTTAATGTGTTCTGCTGTTTGGTCAAACTTCACTTTAACTTGTTCACAAACCTTTAACTTCTCCTTTAAGGGCTCCAGAGTTTCCTGAAGTTCCTTCTTGTGTTGTCGTGCAGCTTCATCGATGGGTCTGAATCTGTGGTTGCTGTGCTTTTCTGAATCTCTGCAGATGAGACACACTGGCTGCTGATGGTCCAGACAGAAGAGTTTGAGTTTCTCAGAGTGCAGACTGCAGAGAGCCTCTGAAGCTCTCTGATCTCTCTCCAACAAGAAGGCCTCACACAGGTTCTTCAACACCCGGTTACAATGTGGTTTATTCCTTGAAGATATTCTCTTACAAACTGGACACTCACGTGCTTGTTTCTGTCTCCACCAGCTACTCAGACAGTTTTTACAGAAGCTGTGGCTACATGACAAAAGAACGGGATCTCTGAAGACGTCCTGACAGACCGGACAACAGAGTTCGTCCTCTAATCTGAAAGCCATTTTGTATCTGATGAAGCTGAAAACACAGCAAAAGAAAGTAAAAGTAGAAAGAAAGTACAGTTAGTCATGGCATCCCGCCCTCATAGTCTGCTAACTTCACTTTGAGTCGTGTTTATTTAGTCAAACTCACCTTCAGTGTGTGGAGCGTCTGCAGGTTGAAGCAGCAGTGTTGTAGTTTTCCTCTTTTCTCTCCTGTAGCTGAACTCACTCAGAAGAAGTTGTTAATTTGGTCTGAAGGTGAATCTGATCATCTCTTCTCTTAGTCTGTGTGTCACTTTAGAGAGGAAAAAAACAATCTGTTTCCTGGTTTGTCTCAAGTGAGTCAGATGTGGGCGGAATTTTTTCTACACCTACTTTGCTGAAAGTTTTCCTTTCACGTGTAACACAGGGGTGTTTGTATTGATTCCTCACTGTAATGTAGCCTGCTGCACACTAAGTACACTAGGCTACTTGAGTAAGTGTACACAAGGTAAAAACAAAAACACCTCTACTCCTGTTGGAGATGTTTTGTCTTCTCTTATTTAACGTAGAGAAACACAGAAATATATTCAGTTCTTAAATCACCAACATTACATAAAATCTGAACCCAAACGGAGATATGAAGTATGCAATTTCCGGTAAAGTTATCAACAATAAATATGCAACGTCCGGTTACACTTTCAAAATAAAACGCCAGTGTTTCGAAACATCGCCATTTCGAAAGGGTGCATTATTAAAGTCGTGAAACGTTGCAGTTTGGTTAGGTTCAGGCACAAAAAGTAGGCTACTTGATTGGGTTTAGGCAACAAAACTGCTTTGTTAAGATTAGAAAAGATCATGGTTTGGGTTAAAATAACTATGTCACTTAACCCTTAAGAGTTCCTTTAAAAAACTCACACATTTGTCCTTAGGGACAAAAATGGCTCCTTCCCAAAAACTGCTGTAAAATATCATAAATTAAATTTTTTTAGTCAAACTCACCTTCACTTACTGATACACACACTGCACACACTAGCCTACACCACATCCCTTCATTGAATGATGACCACACTTAAGCTCACCTCTTAGAATGTACGCAGAGTTGGTTCAAGAGAAAAGATTAAAAAATTTTAACCATCTAAATAATCTGCAAGCAGACATTGTCCTATTACAGGAGACTCATTTATCCAAGACAGTAGATAACTATACTCACCACAGTTTCCTCACTCGAACTCAGCCTGCTATAACTCAAAACAAAGGGGTGTCACCATGGAATATGACAAAAACACTTCAATCATAATACCACTAATATAGATCCAGAGGGTCGATTTATTATTGTTAATATTTCGATTCAAAATACTCCTTTGTGCATTGCTTATATCTATGGCCCAAATGTTGACGAGCCCTCCTTTTATCATGCTTTCTTCCATTCACTCTCTGCTCACTCAGACACAGCTCTTATATTAGGAGGGGACTTCAACCTGGTATGTAATCCAGCAGTTGACAGGCTCAGTACGGCAGCTGGTCACTGTATTTGGAAATCAACAGACACTCTTAAACAATACATGAGCAATTTTGGTCTCTGCGATGTTTGGCGTTTTCACCACCCCACTCAAAGAGAATATACCTTCTTTTCACCAGTCCACCACTCATATTCTCGCCTTGACTATTTTTTGGTTAGCAGCTCAATTATGACAGACATTTCCAACACTCAAATTCACCCAAAATCACTATCAGTGATCATACACCAGTTTCTATCACTCTTACTAAAAAAAGGGTCACACGGCCGACTAGAAGTTGGAGATTTAATGCATCATTGCTTAAAGACCTAGATTTTGTAAGTTATTTCAAAAAGGAATGGGCAAAATATACCGAAACTAATAACCTGCCAGGGTACTTTGCCATGTCTTCTTTGGGAGGCAGCAAAAGCATTCATGAGAGGTTAAATAATCTCCTATTCATCATACAAAAACTAGAACAAAAAATAAAAACATTACACACTGCCCTTGCTGCCTCTCCACAGGAACACATGCTGAATGATCTGAGAAAATCAAAACTTGAATTAAATGAAATTATTAATAAAAAACCCAATTTCAGTTGCAAAGACTACACTTGGAAAACTTTGAACATGGCAATAAATCCAACAGATTCTAAGCCAACCAACTGAAATTGAATAAAGAAAAAATAACAATTTCCTCCTTAAAGGACTCAGCTGGGAATCTGACTTATAACCCAGAAGAAATCAAAAATGCATTTAGAGATTATTATAAAAACTTACTATACATCACAAATTGACCCATCTAGCTCTAACATCTATGCATTTCTGAACAATATAGATTTGCCAAGATTAGTTGATGAACAGATCAGGGCTCTGGATTCACCTGTTTCAATGGCTGAACTCCAGGAAGCTCTCTTACATATGCTGAATAATAAAGCCCCTGGGCAAGGTGGTTTTCCAGATGAATTCTTCAAGGAATTCTGGGAAATACTTGCGCCCACATTCTATAGGATGGTTATACAAATTAGGGGTACTTGCATGTTTCCTCCAACAATCAACTCCTGCTCCTTAAACCAGACAAAGACCCCACACTCCCGTCCAGTTATCGCCCAATATCACTTATTAACGCAGATCTTAAAATCATCTGCAAAACCCTAGCAAGAAGGCTAGAGAAGGTCACTCCTGGTATAATACACTCTGACCAAACAGGATTATTAAGGGCAGGCAATCCACCAACAATACACGCAGGCTACTTAACGTAATAGACTGTGCCACTATTCATAACCTGATAGTTGTTTCTTTAGATGCAGAGAAAGCATTTGACAGAGTAAATTGGAAATTTCTATTCGCTACTTTACATAAATTTGGATTTGGAAGCTCTTTCGTAGATTGGATTAAAATCTTATACAGTTCCCCAAGAGCTTCTGTCAAAACAAATTATCATTCTTCTCCATGCTTTAGTCTCCAGAGGGGTACCAGAAACTACACGCCTTTACTAAAATCACTAGAGGATGACCTTGTACGGTGGACATCATTACCTATATCACTCATGGGAAGAGTCTCCACCATAAAAATGATGGTCCTACCTAAAATCAATTACCTGTTTTCAATGTTACCCACCAAACCCTCTGCTGTCTGGTTTAAATCACTGGACTCAAACATCTTAAAATTTTTGTGGGAAAATAAACCCCCACGAATCAGTTTAAAAACTGCAAAAAGCAAAAGATTGTGGTGGTTTAGAACTGCCAAATTTACATCATTACTTCCTGTCCAATAGACTACAATATATCTCAAAATGGACCAATCAAAGCCCCCTGGACCACTCATGGATGGACATAGAACAAACATTTTGTAAGGAAATAAAATTTTCCGATATGCCATTCATCAGTTCCAGAATCAAACATCATACCTGCTTTAAAAGCATTAACATAAGCACTTCCCTGGCAACTTGGTGGGAATATGGAATTAGCCATAATGGGGGGGGCATGGCTCCCCTGGCGTGGGGGCCGGCTCTGGACCTAGGGGTCTGGGGACTCAGGCTTTTGCTCAACTGGCCTTGGGGCCAGTTGTCTCCTCTCCTCGCCTGGGCCCTCTTCGGCAGGGGTGGGGCTCCCGCTGCGTCCCGCTGCCGGGGTGGGTTTTGGGTTGATCCGGTTGCAGTTTGGAGGGCTGTGATGGGATTGTAGAGCGATTGTCGATGCATCTTGATGTATTGTTTTTTTTTTTTTAGGTTTTTTTTTCTCAGGGTCTCTGGATGGCTGCTGGGCGTTTAGTTTGTGCATTGGAGTCCTAATATTCCTAAAGTATAGTAGTATAGTCCTAAATATTTTCCATTACTACAGGATGATGTCGTCGATAACTCATGGGTGGATGACTATGGCAAAGAACTGGGGAAAAGAAATTTAACATTTCTCATTCCTGAAGAAAAATCAGAGAGGACAAGAGCAGGGTCAAGCCGTTTAAGGATGCATGTTTTTTATTATTATTATTATTATTATATAATTTCAAATAGAAATCTTGTTATTATAATCAACATATATTGTAAAGATTTTCCTTTTAAAAAACGTCAATATACTGTTCTAAAACAGGTAATCAGCTGTGTGTGTTCATTGGACTTTTGGACCATTCTTCTAGAAGCGCATTTGTGAGGTCAGGGACAGATGTTGGATGAGAAGGCCTGGCTCGCAATCTCTGCTCTAATTCATCCCAAAGGTGTTCTGCCGGGTTGGGGTCAGGACTGTGCAGACTAGTCAAGTTCTCCACACCAAACTCACTTATCCAACTTATGGACCTTGCTTTGTGCACTTGTGCGCAGTCATGTTGGAACAGGAAGGGACCATTCCCAAACTGTTTCGACAAAGTTGGGTGCATGAAATTGTCCAAAATGTCTTGGTATGCTGAAGCATTAACAGTTACTTTCACTGAAACTAAGGGGCTAAGCCCAACCCCTGAACACCCCCACACCAAACTTTACGCAGTCAGGCCAGTACCATTCTTTTGGCAACCGCCAAACCCAGACTTATCCATCAGATTGCCAGACAGAGAAGCGTGATTCGTCACTCCAGAGAACACGTCTCCACTGCACTAGTGTTTAGTGGCGGCGTGCTTTTCACCATGTATCCGACGCTTTGCATTGCACTTGGTGATGTAAGGCTTGGATGCAGCTGCTCGGCCATGGAAACCCATTCCATGAAGCTCTTTACGCACTCTTCTAGAGCTAATCTGAAGGCCACATGACATTTGGAGGTCTGTAGCTCTTGACTCTGCAGAAAGTTGGCAGCTTCTGCAGATGCGCCAACCCCGCTCTGGGATTTCTACCAACCAACCCAATCTATAGTATTTGAACAAGATACTTACGACTACACGAGTCACACTTCTGGCATTTCGGTAATAAGTTTAGTACTTCGGTGTATTCGTCGTTTCCACATTTTTTACATATGTACTGTCCTGCTCAGTCACCGGCCTTATGATATCCTGGGAAACGGAGAAACGGAGAAAGGGAATGAGTTAACCTGTGATAATTCCACAATAATTCTTCAACACAAGGCTAATGCATGCAGTTCCTTGTTATAACTTACCAGCTGGACACATTGCATAACATGAATTACTGGTTTGTTCCGTCCGCTCTGTGTAACTCTGTCCAGTGGAAAGGAAGGCAAGTGTCAGTGAGAAAACCTGAAACAAAAGAGGAGGTATGAAGAGGTGAGGTACTGTGTGGAGAGGAAGATGCTAACAAACCAACTGGCCTGACATTTTCACACCACAGCTGCCATCAAGAAGGGCAAGCAAGGTTCAGAACAACTCGTCAAGTCATTGCACAGCCATATGTTGCTTTTTCATTTTCATACATCTTTGATATCAAGCAAGCAGGTCTTCAGCTTGGTGGATAGGTTAGTGGTGATCTTTAACTCCTTGTGGACTACCCTGAATGAGGCCAGAGGATCAGTATGAGTGGCACAAACATTTTAAAGGGTATCAAAAACCTGGCATAAACATGGCAGTGGGTGCCCAGATTATACCCTCATCTTAAGCCATTCTCAATCAGTCCTAAACAAGGGTTTGCCAATTTCCTGATGGTCAGATGGAGCCATGAAACAATCAAAACTGTAGGTGCCCATTACCTGATGCATCTTGATGAGGAATGAACCCCACCAATTGCTAACTGCCAGAACATTTTGATCTTTGTGAGCTGCAGCTCACTATTATTTTTTTTACCAAAACCCCTGAAGAGGTCCTTTACACACACATTTTCTAGCCTACATTTTCTAGCCTACAGTTTGAATGCCAAGTCAATGAGGGAGGCAGAGAAGAGAAAATAAAGCAAAATAGGAGCCTTATGAAAGAGCTGTTTAAAGTTAAAAAGAATCTAAATCTTAAGAGCCCCAGAGCTCAGTTTAACAAGGTTGCCAGTGGTACGAATTGCGTGGATTTATTTATTCACCTCCTCCTGGACCCAGCACACCACCTAACAAATGTTGGCTGCCCAATAATATACATATCATTCGGCAGTTCTCCATCTCCCTTCTGCCATTCTGAAAACACGTGTGTTCATTTAATTCCTTGAAAAGTGACCTTGGTAAAAGAATAGTATTGGTATAAAAAATGTATTAATCACCAGAGTTAAATCTGCCAGCCAGCAACAAAAGAAGGGTTGGCTACTACTCAATATCTTGTTTGGCTTTATCCAGGGCTATCTTAAAATTATTGCGAAACAAATTCTTATATCTTTCAGTCACAGACACACCTAAATATGTAAATCTTAGAGCAGTTAATTAATCAATTAGTTGACTGTCGAAAGTTACCAGCAACTATTTTGATCTCCGCAAAAATGTCAACCCTTCAGTGGTTCCAGTCTATAAATAATGGATATTTTCTGTTCTTCTTTGTAAACTGAATATATTGGACTGTTGGTCAAACAAAGTAGGACATATGAAGATGTCAGCTTGGACTTTGGGAACACATATTGCTATTTGCTGACATTCTACAAACCCAATGTAATAGAGAAAACCATCGGTAGATTAAACAATAATGCAAATAAGTTTAAGTAGCAGTCTGATCAAATTTATAAGGTTATTAAATGTGTAGACTTATTTTTGTTACCAGAGCGGCAAGACCACATTAGAGAGCCCCATTAACCAAGAGACCTCTGCCACTTCACTCATCCACATAACTTCAAGTTTCCTATCAATCAGCATTACAACTTTGGTGTTTTGCAGCAACTGATAAGAAGCAACATGATAAGCCAACAGTGAGATTGTGTGTATATACGCACTTTATGACTTTCTCACATTACTCAAGGACATACAAATGACAAGTTCTTAAAAGACCATAAGCGACATACTGTGTGTTTGTTCGGTTGCTTTCATGGCAACAGCAATAATGTGACAGACACTACAGTTCCTGTATCAGTGAGTAATGACTATCTGAAATCCACTCACAGAAACTAAAATAAGTGTCGCTGAAATGACGACGACAAAATAAAATGATCTGTACTGGATTGCTTACAACCAACTTTAGATGGTTGTTAGTTTCACTCATTTGAAGACCAAAAAAAAGTTTGATTATTGCAGTATATCACCAGATATAACTCAATTTACTCACTGAATGAGGCAATCTGACTTTTAGCCATCTGTTCCTTTTAAAGCTGACTCAAATAAAGTGTTAAAGGAACCCTGCGTGTATGTCTGTCGGTGTTTGTAAGTCAGAGATGTCAGTTCTTTGGAGTTTTCAGGGAAGTAGTGCGAAAAACAGGAAACACAGTAAAGATCACATAACACCCCCCCACACACACTGTCACATACAGTGACATGACTCTTGGTGGCAACGCCAGCGCAGGAGTTCCTTTGCCTGATTCCAATAACTCCGCCTCTGTGAAAACAGTGTCAGACACAAGGACTGTGGACATGTGTGTGACTAATTCAAGAGCCGGATACAGGGGTTGGATGTAAGTGGTGGTATGTGTTCTTACTGTGTTTCCTGTTTTTCACACTACTCTGAAAAGTTGGTTGTTTAACTTGCTCACGGACAACTCTTCAAACATGGACTTTGTCTTGGTAAGCAATCCAGTACAGATCATTTTATTTTGTCGTCGTCATTTCAGCGACACTTTATTTTAGTTTCTGTGAGTGGATTTCAGATAGTCATTACTCACTGATACAGGAACTGTAGTGTCTGTCACATTATTGCTGTTGCCATGAAAGCAACCGAACAAACACACAGTATGTCGCTTATGGTCTTTTAAGAACTTGTCATTTGTATGTCCTTGAGTAATGTGAGAAAGTCATAAAGTGCGTATATACACACAATCTCACTGTTGGCTTATTATGTTGCTTCTTATCAGTTGCTGCAAAACACCAAAGTTGTAATGCTGATTGATAGGAAACTTGAAGTTATGTGGATGAGTGAAGTGGCAGAGGTCTGTTGGTTAATGGGGCTCTCTAATGTGGTCTTGCCGCTCTGGTAGCAAAAATAAGTCTACACATTTAATAACCTTATAAATTTGATCAGACTGCTACTTAAACTTATTTGCATTATTGTTTAATCTACCGATGGTTTTCTCTATTACATTGGGTTTGTAGAATGTCAGCAAATAGCAATATGTGTTCCCAAAGTCCAAGCTGACATCTTCATATGTCCTACTTTGTTTGACCAACAGTCCAATATATTCAGTTTACAAAGAAGAACAGAAAATATTCATCATTTACAGACAGGAACCACTGAAGGGTTGACATTTTTGCAGTGATCAAAATAGTTGCTGGTTAACTTTCCGACAGTCAACTAATTGATTAATTAACTGCTCTAAGATTTACATATTTAGGTGTGTCTGTGACTGAAAGATATAAGAATTTGTTTCACAATAATTTTAAGATAGCCCTGGATAAAGCCAAACAAGATATTGAGTAGTAGTCATCCCTTCTTTTGTTGCTGGCTGGCAGATTTAACTCTGGTGATTAATACTATTCTTTTACCAAGGTCACTTTTCAAGGAATTAAATGTACACCCGTGTTTTCAGAATGGCAGAAGGGAGATGGAGAACTGCCGAATGATATGTATTATTATTGGGCAGCCAACATTTGTTAGGTTG
>NW_024044063.1:0-12629 GCF_014851395.1 Micropterus salmoides
TATATATATATATATATATGTAATTAAAAAAATTAAAGAGGAAAACTTTTCTGTAGCACATTTACATGTACTGATCGATAAGGATGCTTTTAAGTAAAAATTGTAAACTATGAAAGAACAATCCAAGCTGTGAGTTATGTTAATATGCCTTGTAGCACTGATTCAGTGTTTCATTCACACAAAGTCTTTAAACCCAGAGGAACCACCTGGCGTATGTTTATCCCAGTAAGCAGCTGCTACATGAAACCTCCCACCTGACCTTGTAAATATAGTCTTACTATCCCACAGACACACACAAAAAGCACGTCCTGTTTTGATGCTGTGCCTGCGTGGAAAACAGTGAAGTAGTCTAAACGAACCGGCATGTTTTGTTTTACTGTCTTGGAGAGGGACGGGGAAAAAATCAGCTGAGAAACAAAGACCTTGAAAGCTGGCGTCCCTCGTTTACCGGTACATGCATGCACGCACTTCATTGTCATAATAAGTATAAAATTTTGATTTGGATGAATAACAGCTAGTGTTACAGAGTAGATTGTGCGTATCTTCATTATCTTACTCCAACACCTCTGATCAAAAGTCAACATGAGAAAGAAAACTGGCTAATGAGAAAATTAAAGTAAAGGTAATCAACAGAAAGTTGATCTGCACTCCATTCGTAATTCACATACAATACTACTTTCCAACTGATATGAACTATAACTGGGAATGATCTCTTCTGAGAACGCCATTTTTGAGGGACTTTTTTAGCACCTACTTGAGTGACATAAGTGTACGGTGATTGGGTCGAGAACATTAGAGCCAATGCAGCACTGGTAGCTGCCATTTTTTTAAAAAGCTGTTAAAACGTTATCGTGTAGCAACAACACTTGTAACGGTAGCCTTAAAAACTGAACAAAAAATAGCCAAATGGACAGACAGTGAAATCACACAGAAGTGATGTTGCTATACCATTGTCACCAGGCTTACGTCACTTAGGTGTTCCTATTGCCGGTGCAAATGCAAACCAAAAAAATAAAAATAGGTATGTAGTTTCTCAGAGTAGCTCCCCAGGGGCAGTTCCTCTCAGCGAGTCCCTAGAACAGTCTAGTCCAAATTGAAAAACATGAGACACATCCAATCACAGGATGAGAACAAAATTTCCTGACAGAGGTACCGCTCTGTTTAGATTCTGCCAAATCAATTATTAATCAGCACGAAAGACTTACAATAGCTCATTCATTCATCAAACTATCAGTGATGCACACTCCTCTTGCAACTGTGACTTAATAGCTGCTGTCATGGATCACTATCTTGCAGCATGGCTCTAGGTACAGGCAAGGACAATTCAGAGCAGTTTGTGGCTGGTTGATTTCATACAGTAGTATTCTTTTTCACATGACACCAGAGTTTCAAGTTTTCATTCAGAGTCCAGACGGCTGCATCTTGCAAGCAGCACATTAGCAACACAGCTGTTTAGTCAATGTTCAAAGTGCTTCCATTCAGTTGCACATTCAGTAGATTCTGCCTGGGAAGGATGGTGTGACAGAGCTCGATGGATGATACTATACAAATTTAGGCATGTGGTTTCACTAATTAAACTGAGTTTAAAAAAATCCATATTGGTGAGATACATGAGAGACATGAATACTATATTCTACTACAAAAAAAAATGAATCACCTCCCAACTTTGTATTTTTGGCGGATCTGATCATTTACATCCCTGTTCTTCTCCCAGTTTTGATTTTAGAATTTACCATTAAACAAATTTTTCAGGTATTTCACTTTAAGTGGTAACAAATGTTGATATTTCATCATCATGAAAATCCTGGACCATTAAATGGATAATCGGAAAGGCCACTAATTGTTTCTGTTAAAGCAACATTATGTAAAATGTGTTTTTTTTTGTGATTTGGCACCCCTACCGTTTAAAGGTTCAGTGTGTAAGTTCTAGTGACATCTAGTGGTGAGGGTTGCGAATTGCACCCACCCCTCCCCTACCCAAGCGAGCAGTATAGCTATGGTGCCTGTGACAGGACAAAGGTGTCATCTATGAGATAAAAGAGATTGCCAGTCAAGAAATGTTTCTTTTAGATATATTAAAAAATTATATAAATTATGTAAAACCATATGTTTTTTGAATATATTGTTACTTTTTCATTAATAAAACAACAGCCACATGAAGAAATGAAGTGCTACATACTCCTGTAATACATTATTTTACTCTGGGAGGGTTCTCATCTGGACTAACAAAGAAGAAATGAAATGAAGAAATTCTCAAAAACTATCACATCTAGTGCATCCAGTATGACCACTGACAGATACCAGGACAATGTAAGCCTCACTGTTTCTGCACCACAGCCCATTATAAACCACATTATACATGACATTTACAAAGGCATTGGCTGGGGAGGATCAAGGCTCCTCTGGCTTTGCTTAATTAGATAAGCATGCAAATATTACCAAAATGTATTTTTTTGAAATACAACAGAAACAAAAGTAGAACTGACAGCCATAATTTCAGCTTGTGGTAAACGTGCAACATTTTATGGCATTTAGCATGTGAAAGTACAAATTACATATTTGTGTGCACAGTGGGAAGCAATATCCAATAACATTTTTTTTCGGAAAGTATTCATTATTGGTCACTTGATAGGCACACGGTCTTGTTATATCTCATCATTAGCAGTAGCAGAAGTACATGTTTTCCACCAGGGCAGTAAAATAGAAGTTTACAGTGGATAGAAAAAGTCTACACACCCCTGTTAAAATGCCAGGTTCTTATGATGTAAAATAATGAGACGAAGATAAATCATATCAGAACTTTTTCCAACTTTAATGTGACCTATAATGTGAACAATTGAAATCTTTGAGGGGGAAAAGTGAAAAATAAAAACCCTCAAATAACCTGGTTGCATAAGTGTGCACACCCTTAGACTGATACTTTGTTGAAGCACCTTTTGATTTTATTACACAGTCAGTCTTTTTGGGTAGGACTACTAGCATGGCACATCTTGACGTAGCAATATTTGCCCACTCTTCTTTGCAAAAGCGCTCCAAATCTGTCAGATTGCGAGGACATCGCCTGTGCACAGCCCTCTTCAGATCACCCCACAGATGTTCACAATTGGATTCAGGTCTGGCTGGGCCATTCCAAAACATTAATCTCTTCTGGTGAAGCCATGCTTTTGTGGATTTGGATGTGTGCTTTGGGTCGTTGTCGTGCTGAAAGGTGAACTCCTCTTCAGCTTTCTAACCGATGCCTGAAGGTTTAGTGCCAAAATTGCCTGATATTTGGAACTGTTCATAATTCCCTCCACCCTGACTAAGGCCCCAGTTCCAGCTGAAGAAAACAGCCCCACAAAAAATTATGCTGCCACCACCATGCTTCACTGTGGGTATGCTGTTCCTTGGGTGATGCAGTGTTGTTTTTGCGCCAAACAAACCTTTTTATTATGGCCAAAAAGTTCTACCTTGGTTTCATCAGACCATAACACATTTTCCCACATGCTTTTGGGGGACTTCATGTTTGTTTTTGCAAACTTCAGCCCGTGCTTGGATGTTTTTCTTGTAAGAAAGGCTTCCGTCTTCCACCCTACCCCAAAGCCCATTCATATGAAGAATACGGGAGATAGTTGTCACATGTACCACACAGCCAGTACTTGCCAGAAATTCCTGCAGTTCCTTTAAGTTGCTGTAGGCCTCTTGGAAGCCTCCCTGACCAGTTTTTTTTCGTCTTTTCATCAATTTTGGAGGGACGTCCAGTTCTTGGTAAAGTCACAGTTGTGCCATATTTCTCCACTTGATGATGACTGTCTTCACTGTGTTCCATGGTATATCTAATGCTTTGGAAATTATTTTGTACCCATCTCCTGACTTATATCTTTCAACAATGAGATCTCTCTGATGCTTGAAAGCTCTCTGCGGACCATGACTTTTGCTCGGAGATGCAACTAAGAAATATCAGGAAAATCCTACTAGAACAGCTGAACATTATTGTGATTAATCAGAGTCACTTTAAATGATGGCAGGTATGTAATGACTTCTAGTTAACCTGAGTTTGAATGTGATTGGTTAATTCTGAACACAGCCACATCCCCAGTTATAAGAGGGTGTGCACACTTATGCAACCAGGTTATTGTAAGGTTTTTATTTTTAATTTTTCCCCCTCGAAGCTTTCAGTTTGTTTTTCAATTGAATTGTTCACATTATAGGTCACATTAAAGGTGGAAAAAGTTCTGACATGATTTATCTTTGTCTCATTATTTTACATCATAATACCTGGCATTTTAACAGGGGTGTGTAGACTTTTTCTATCCACTGTAGCTGCTGATCTGAGCTTCCCTGCTGTTACCGTTTCATTACCAATAATATTAATCAGCTTTTTATCTCACGAAGGTAACGGCACATTTCTGTTCACATAACAAAGCCATAACAGAGTGCTGAGAAGAACTACATGAAGTTACAATCCAACTATATTTTTTTACCAGCGCAGTAAAAGTTTAGCTGGCTGATCTGAGCTCCGATGCTGGAAGCTGCCATTTTATTGCCAATTAGCGATCAGCTGATTCTCATGAAGGTAACATACAAAGCCAAAATGTTTTTCTACCAGTCAGTAAAAGTTTAGCTGGCTGATGCTTCCATGCTCTAAGCTAACCTTACGGTTTATTACCAATTAACATTACTGATCAGCTGATTGTCTCGCTAAACGTAACTGTAACCAGCAAAGCCAAACCACAGGCTGGAGAATAAGTAGGCGACATGAATTAATCCATATTTCACACCACTGACAGGGGAAACATGTCAAGTCGCTCGTGATTATGGCCAGCTAATAGCTAAATCTATCAACAACAGTTTGCATTTGCATCGCTAAAGTCTGACAAACAAAGTTAATTACCTGTCCAGCAGAAAACAGACAACTTCAGTACCGCTTTGAAAACTTCTGTCCCACATTAACGTTATAGCCTTCCATCTGGGAAAATCCACAAAATCCGTGATTTCTGCCGTCAGCTGTCTGTCCCGACTCCATGTTGCTGTCGGCTCTCGTGCTAAATAACACGTGTGTGCTCCTTCATTTGTCCAAATGTCACTTCTCTTCTTACTTCTAATAAACCAGAGACTGTATATTACTATTATTATTATTCCCTCTTCTTCTTCTTTGTACGTATTCCATGTAGTGAGGGGCGTCTACACTACCGGAATTACACAAGCAGAAGAAGAACGCCGTGATGACGAAACACGCTCTGTAGCGCTGTTTGTCTGTTGTCGTCTATGGTAGAAACATGACGACAAACAGCAGCCTCCAGGGGGTGCCCGCGGTTATGTAGATATAAATATCTCATTCTAAGGTAATAAAAACATAATGGTTCATTATGCAAGGTCTTTATACACCACTGAAAACGTAGTTATGGATCTTATATTGAATTTCTGTCAATAGAGCCTCAGAAATATTACACACTGGACCTTAAGATGTACTTACTTCTGCTATAATAAGGACAGTTGTACACACGCATTTGTTATGATTACATTATGACCAAAAAACTAGAAAGTCGCCAACTTTGCTAACACAGCCAAACATCAAGCAAGTGCTAAACACAAGAAATTAATATTACTTACAAGTCTAGCTGTGTACACAAAATAATGCCAGCTCGGTGTCTGTCTCACAGCCTTTCATTTTCCTTGCTTGGTCACTCTCTCTTTTCTATTTTTTGCTTCCTTCTTCAACGTCCTTTTTGGTCTCTTTGCCTCTGCCATTTGCTAATTACCCTCCATAGAGACGACTGCTGAGCCCGGTTATGTTGCCCACTCGCCCGTCTCCACACAACACACACTGAGAATACTAAGCTAGCTTCTTCCAAAGAACTTACGTTGTATATTATATAGTTTTTTTCTTCTTATAGCTAGCTTACTGAAGTTTTTGTTGTGTTGTGGTGCCAAAAAGCATTATGCTGTTCTCACGACAGAAATCCGGCCTGGGATTTCCTGCTTACACAGTGCCACAGAAAACTTCCACGGCCCGGAGAGGCAATGATCAATGACAAATCAGTGCACCATCAAAAAGTATAAAAGTAAAATACGACATAATGTTGCTTTAAATGTTGCATTACAACTTTTACATTTTTGCCTGTAGATGGGAAATGACAGACTGCTGGGTTCTTGTGAATCAGAGTCTGTATGGGAGACTTCTGATGTTCTTCTCGCTTAGAAGCTGTGAGAGAAAATAACTGTGAAATGTGCAAATGAGGCCCATAAAACTAAACTCCATCTGGGGTCAACAACAGTGAGTGAGATGGGTATGGAGGCTTTAAATTGATTAGTGAGAAAGATATGGGGGAGAAACATAAAGGATAATCCTAATGTGTCTGCTCTCCAGATTCATAAATACAGCATATCAGCATTGCAACATAAACCTGATACCAAGAGGTATTTGTTATCATTTAAAAATGCTGAGGCTAAACAGTTTGATGATCTTTCCAATTTTTGGAAGCAAGATTAGGCATGGAACAACAGCTGACAGGGAAGACCACTTAGACAATAAGACAACGCAGTAATCAGTTTAAGTTTTAGTCTGGCTGCTGCGGCATCGATGATTGGGTTTCTTTTTTATTGCGTAATTCACGTTTTCAAAATCAGACCCCATCAATGTATAACAGCCAGATGTTAGATTCCAGTGACAATTGTCCATTTTATATCTCTCCCATCTAAGACCAGTTTTCAGTTTATTCACCCCGCAGTCTAAAACTTAATTGTCCAGACTTTTTATCACAAAGTGAAGATGTCTTCCAGTTGAGAGGCAAAGCCCAAAAGACAAAACACTTTTCTCTGACAGATGCTGGCCCTTAATCCATTCAGAAAACCTCTTGTCAGTGAGTAGACAATTAAAAGCTGAGGCAGCAAATTAAAGCAGAGACTCAGTCCAGTTATTCATTATTAGATTTTAAAGCTCTGTCTCAGTTGTCACTTAAATGTTACACACTCAAACATCACAATAGCTGATGTGTTGTGCCACACTGCCTACCTGTAGACTGGCTGCATCTCTCTGGTAATGCCTATTACCGCTCCTGGAGGAAACTGGTCAAATTCTTGGAAGAGGTCCCGGATGTTGGTCCTGTATTTCAGGTCCAGGTCAAGCTGCACTATGCGCGTCAGACCTGCGAGCAGAGCATAAATACTGATAAAGCAGCATCAAACTTTAGAAAAACATCTAAGATTATTCTAAACATGCATCAACTACTAAAAGAATGGTAGTTGTTTGACAAAGAACAAGGACCTCCCCCAAACTTGGTCCTCCCCGTGTGAATTTTTGATGAATAATGTATTTTCTCTTATATGATGAAAATGAGTTATCCATTAAAAAAATTATCTCGGAAATGTACTTCTGAGTCAACTGTGTATGTAGGTTGAATTTCTCTGACCATTCATCACACCGGTGACTGTCGCCTAATCACTTCTAAGAACCCATCCACACTACTCCATTTTAGTTTACAAACTGAGAATTAAAACGAATACGATCTCCATCCACCACCAGCGTTTCCGCTGCGGTTTGGAGTTGATCTACGTCTACATTAAAACGACTGAAAACGCACAGCTAGGACCCATTCAGTGCACTGGCACCCGTGCCAGTACAAATGAAGCAGATGGTCTATTCCATAGTTACAGAAGATTTGGCGAAAGAACAAATAATACAGACAAGCATCAGACCAGTTATAGACCATTTTTTTGTTGCATGGATCAATAACGAGCTGGGACTGTTACTGAAGGTAACACGGGAGGTGGCTGCAGAAAACAGACTGGGAGTTGTTGCAAAGTAACGGCGACATGCACAGTACAAGTGTACAGAATATTTTAATAAAATATGATGTCAAAACCCGGTCAGCAGCATTGTGTTTCTGTTTTGCAAGACCCAATCAGAGAGCCGAGCACGAGCGTTTTGAAACACAAAACGGGTCGCAGCGTTTTCAAAACTTCGTTTTCATCGTTGTATCTGGACGAGGTGCAAACGTAGCAAAAGGTCTCCGTTTTAATTTGAAAACGCAGTATGTGGATGGGGCCTAAGAGTCCTACCAGGATACAGAGGAAATAATAGTCTGACAACACTCTTGAAAAGATTAAACAATTAATGTTTCTCTGCAGTGGTGTTTTTGGCTTCTGCTTTCTGTATTATTACCATTTACCTAAAAAACAAAGTGCATGAAAAGTCTTTAAATTGTGTGGAGAAATGTTTAGAAAGTTCAGCATGACTATAAAAAAAGTGCACGTTTGGCAGTTGTGAATGTCAGCTCAGTAAATTATTAGCACTGTATCTTGTTTGTGGATGAACTGGAACGGCAGTATCCAGGATATTCAGCCCTCATCTGTTCATTGTTTCAGCTTCCTATGTTTTGCTGGTTGGCATGGTGACGAAATAATACTCAGGAATGGTGTGCCAGGGGCGCAACAGGATAATTGAACTGATGAAACACTTGTCGGCTTAAGAAAAACTGTCAAAGACGGTAAACCTTTATCGACAGCGCAAAAGTTGGTTGACAGCAACTGCAGAATTGGTATAACCGATGCCGGAGGACGAGGGTACTTCAAAATGAGCTGAATGGTTCATGTATGCATCGTGAACAGTCAGAGCTCAATTCAACATGAATTTAGATCTGATTCATTTCTTCAAAGCCTTGTTGAGATCCAGCAGCCAGCGTGTAATGTAAAACTTACATAATTCTGCAGAACAAAATGTGTACTAGTATAGGAGAGACAATTTTATTTTGTTGCATTATCCATTCAGTATGTAAACAAGATATGGGTTAGAAGGAAAACAAAAAGGCTACACTAAATAATTTAATTTTTGCTCCTCTCATCTTGTTCTAATGTATTTTACAAAACAACTGCATTTGTGTTTGCTTCTATAATTTGGGTGTCCAGCTAAAAAGTGGTGCATCCTAAGATTAAAAATTTTAATAAAATAAAATAATATATTTTATGGAGATACTGTTAAAAAGTTGGTAATCCGACCATAATCAACTTAGTTATTGTTCAAATTGCAGGCAGGGCAGCGTTTCCCATTAATAACAGAGACTATAGCGGCACGCCGCGTCAAATTTGTTCCACCATAGTTTCAAAATGAACCGAAATATTTTTACACTTCTCATACCTTAAAGACCTCAAACGTGAGTTTTGCGCCACTGCTCCCTGCTGCATCCGACTGGAGACAAACACTTTTCTTTTGAGGACAACATTGTTTGAGGTAAGTACGATAATGTTAACTAGAGTTTGAACAGGTTTGAGTGTATCCACTGTCACTCATTTGTGAGAACACGGTCAAGCTAGCCGCACATACAATTGCAGTGCACACGTATTAGAGCCTTATGGGTAAATGCACTGAAACGGAGCAGAGCGAGCTGACAGGATGGGTTAGTGCTATTGTATAACAGGGTTAGTGACTAAAAAACATGTTTTGCAATATGGAGAGTTTTACCTGAAGAGAGGCTATGAAGTCTTAATTGTGGCGACATGAGACCACATAAAATATAATTGATCAATTGCGACAGTATGGAAATAATTGAATGGATTATATTCACAGGAAGTATAAAACATGTTACATGTGTCCATTAAATAATGCTCCCGGACCTATGGGTCCGAGGTCCACTGACCATAGTCTCACAAAGTCCTGTGGGAACAACTTTGGCCTCAACAAAGCTCAATAAAACTGTGCAAAACAATAAAGGGTGTATACTACGAGGAGATTGTAGCTGGACTACAAGTTGGTGCTCCAAAGATATCTGAGTGCTGGTTTCTCTTGAAACAAGTGACGGAAAAAAGAAGATTCAGCAACACGGAACTGACCGTTTTCTGTGCTCTCCAAACAAGGAAGCTGCCATCACAATGCCTTATGTACTGTGGCAACACAGAGGGGCTCGGAAGAGTAAACTCCGAGCGGTGGGTGCTGTTTTTTGTACTAACAGGGCTTAACTAGTGGAAGTGTAACAGGAAGAGAGCCTTCAGTTATTACAACATTGTGATGTGATGGGTTTAATGTTTGATCAATGACTCAACACAAAGTCCTGTGGGGGTGAAAGGAGGGCTTTGTGTTAGGTTTTGTTTTATCAGAACATATTATGATCCACTAAAAATGTTATTTAAATGTATTACAAGACTCTGTTGCCTCTGTTGAGTTTGCTACAGATCAAAACATGAACAACTACATGCATACACATGTATTACTTTAGAATTAGTGTATTTCAATTGCTCACAAAAATTATGCAACACTATTTTACAGCTATATTCTAAATACATTTTCAAATAGGTACTTCATATTATTATATAGAAATGTGAGAGGGTTTAAACTCAGTGATATTGGAGGTGAAATTATAACTAAGGATTTTGGTGGCTTTCTTTGAAATATACCTGGATCTTTTCATTTATTGTTTAAACTGACTTTCACCTAGATTTACTTTTTGTCTCCTTCCAGCAGCATTAAGAAAACTCAGACATTCTTGAGTGGCAGACCTCTTCTGAATTATAGGTCTTAAAAGGATGAAGAACATAGAGGATATGAAATATAGGAAACTAAATGTACTGGAGGAGAGCAAATAAGTACGAGTCCACATAAGTAACAGTTTTATTTAAATAATCCTCCAAATATTTATGTTGTTCGGAAAAGAATGAGCCCCTCTGTGATCAAACTGTTATTGAACAAAATGGATAAGTAGAAATTAAGGGGGGTAAAATCAGTCATGCATGTGTGTTGTAAATGTATTGCAAGAATAAATGTTGTTTGCGTGGCTTGGGCTCTGGTCAGATGAGACGGTGCTGTTGACTAAACCTCAACAGCACTAAAACAACAGAGCGCTGTTGTTTTCGAACATCACATTTTTTGTCAGGAAGAAAGTGGGTCAACCTCATTATGTCCTAATGTCAGTCTTGATGTGAGCACTTGCAGCCTATTTGTAAGGGTCATTGTTTTCTGCTTTTACCAATTCCCTGGAACCACCCTGGATTTTTTGGGAGGTCAATTAATTAATTTTTCTTCTCATTATGTTCCCGTGCATCCAAACGTTACATGTTTACTGCTGCAAGAAAAAACTGTCTCTTGCTGTATGAAGTAACAGGATCCTCTAGTCCCAAGCACCAGTTAGAAAATGCTTCTGGAAACAAAGTGAAGAGAAAACAAAACACATATAAGCTTCAGAACAGTAAATAAAATCAATAGTTTTTATAGGTATTTATTATCCATATTGTATTTTTAAATGCATTAATCTCTTTTTCATTTGTCACATGCAGTAGTTATGTTAATGTTATTTATTTATTGTTTCAAATAATACACAGAATGGTAGAGTTTTTAAATAAGACAAAAAAATACTAGTTTTAAGTTTAGACTTAAATTACTGACGTTACTCTTCCCGTATGACTTTAACACAAGTTGACCATAAAAAGTAACACTGGACACTTGGCAGCCGTGATTAATAATCTGCCGCAGTTACGTTAGCGACAGTATAACGTAACTGGCTAGCTAGGCTACTCCAAGACACCTGCCCAATCAATCAAAACGGTTTAGGTGGCCTTCAAGATACAACGATCTATAGTGCACGCCTAAAGGACATGGTGCAAGTGCATTTACAGCGTCCACCTCCATCTTTGCTTGTTCACAGCCCATAATTTGGGTGCAAACCAAGGTACAAGGCACAAAGGGTTGTATTAGTTCTTAGTTATTCATAGGTGTGTTTTGAGCGTAACATGAATTAAACCAAGTGTTATCTGGGTAAAGTGTTACTTTAATGATTAGAGAGAATCCTGTCGGTGCAACCTGACTGATCCTGTCGGCATGTCGGGAGATTTAAATTATCAATGTTTTGATTTACACTGCTGTGTCTCATGCCAAATGTGTAAAGTGTCTGTGTACAGTTTGCATGAAACCCTTTGTTGACTTAAAAGTATAACTGGGCAACCCCAGCTGCTGCGGACTTCACCATAATGTGCCTGTTAAGCCCACTGGTCTAGTGAGAGGAAGTCAGGACATATAAATTCAGCTCTAGCCCGATCCACTCCACCATCCCACTCATCATGTTCAACTGGCCTGTTATTTACCATCAATGAGTCCATGAGGAAAAGTAATTAGGTCTGTGTTATCAGCTCTGGAGAAACAGGTTGGAGGTATTAGCAGTGTGTCTATTAAAGTTGTTTTAAAAAAAGCAATACAGCATGTGTTAGAACTGTTAAAATCACAAAAGCAAGGTGTTGGTGCTTTATCTTGGAATTTCACCAGGCTTCCAGGTACCATGTTTCTCACTCAAGTCCAGCATGTGAGACAAGGGGATACAAACATGGAAACAAAAACAGTGTTTCTTAGGCCTAATGATTAAACTTGGGAGTGTGAGACTTTACATAAATGAACGTCCGTTCATTCCAGCCCTTGCAAAAACGAGTTTACACCATGCTGATTAGCCTATCTGACTAAATCTCTGTATTTTACAATGTCCTGAGTGGTGGGGGGGTCAACCATAGCGACAGCAATAACTGAGAATGGTAGAGCTATGCATTATGACCACGTGTCAACAGTGTTGTGTAATTACTCTCACTGACAGAAGGGAGAGACAAAAGTTCTGTTTAATTACAATAGGTTTCCATTGTGCCATTTTATTTGAATTATATTATTTACCGGTTATGAA
>NW_024044064.1:0-14178 GCF_014851395.1 Micropterus salmoides
AGAGCATCGGTCGTTACAGGAAAAGGTCATATGTTTTCTATCAAGTGACAAAGCGCACCTGACAATCATCCTGTCGATTTTGAGGTCATATCAGAAAACACTCACGTGTCGTCCTGGAGGGCCATGACAGACATGTATTTTCCATTTAATATGGAGGCTCCTGGACTTGTTTCCCTGCTGTGATTGTAGCAGACTGTCACTACAGTCCATTATGTCGACTACTGCTTACAGTATAACTTTTTGTTCATGTTTTTCTATGCTCTTTATCAAATCAGAGAGAAGGTTAATAAACCCGTCAAGTGCTGTTAAGTGCAGCGTTATTTTCACTCCGGACATTTTCACATTTTCTTTCTAAACTCAGGATGATGCAGGATGACAGGTCACCAAAACTGTCTAATGAATGAGTAACCTGTCAGTCCATGTGACTTCATGCTTACACCTCCTAGGTTTGTTTGTAATACTTTAGTGTGAACACTAAACAGACCAGAAGGTAAAAAGCCAAGGGAACTAGACCACAGATGTGAACAAAACGTCACTGTCAACACCCATTCTTCATTCACTAGTTCGCACGTCAGTAAAGTCATACAGTACAAGTCTAGCATTTTGCTCATAAGTTGTTTATCAAATATTAATTGTACATTAAACATGTTAAATATATACTCACATACAGTGGGTACGGAAAGTATTCAGACCCCTTTACATTTTTCACTCTTTGTTTCATTGCAGCCATTTTCCAAAAATCAAAAAAGTTCATTTTATTTCTCAGTAATGTACACTCAGCACCCCATCTTGACAGAAAAAAACAGAAATGTAGAAATTTTTGCAAATTTATTAAAAAAGAAAAACTGAAATATCACATGGTCATAAGTATTCAGACCCTTTGCCGTGACACTCATATTTAACTCAGGTGCTGTCTATTTCTTCTGATCATCCTTGAGATGGTTCTACACCTTCATTTGAGTCCAGCTGTGTTTGATTATACTGATTGGACTTGATTAGGAAAGCCACACACCTGTCTATATAAGACCTTACAGCTCACAGTGCATGTCAGAGCAAATGAGAATCATGAGGTCAAAGGAACTGCCTGAAGAGCTCAGAGACAGAATTGTGGCAAGGCACAGATCTGGCCAAGGTTACAAAAAATTTCTGCTGCACTTAAGGTTCCTAAGAGCACAGTGGCCTCCATAATCCTCAAATGGAAGACGTTTGGGACGACCAGAACCCTTCCTAGAGCTGGCCGTCCGGCCAAACTGAGCTATCGGGGGAGAAGAGCCTTGGTGAGAGAGGTAAAGAAGAACCCAAAGGTCACTGTGGCTGAGCTCCAGAGATGCAGTCGGGAGATGGGAGAAAGTTGTAGTAAGTCAACCATCACTGCAGCAATCCACCAGTCGGGGCTTTATGGCAGAGTGGCCCGACGGAAGCCTCTCCTCAGTGCAAGACACATGAAAGCCCGCATGGAGTTTGCTAAAAAACACCTGAAGGACTCCAAGATGGTGATAAATAAGATCCTCTGGTCTGATGAGACCAAGATAGAACTTTTTGGCCTTAATTCTAAGCGGTATGTGTGGAGAAAACCAGGCACTGCTCATCACCTGTCCAATACAGTCTCAACAGTGAAGCATGGTGGTGGCAGCATCATGCTGTGGGGGTGTTTTTCAGCTGCAGGGACAGGACGACTGGTTGCAATCGAGGGAAAGATGAATGCGGCCAAGTACAGGGATATCCTGGACGAAAACCTTTTCCAGAGTGCTCTGGACCTCAGACTGGGCCGAAGGTTTACCTTCCAACAAGACAATGACCCTAAGCACACCGCTAAAATAACGAAGGAGTGGCTTCACAACAACTCCGTGGCTGTTCTTGAATGGCCCAGCCAGAGCCCTGACTTAAACCCAATTGAGCATCTCTGGAGAGACCTGAAAATGGCTGTCCACCAACGTTTACCATCCAACCTGACAGAACTGGAGAGGATCTGCAAGGAGGAATGGCAGAGGATACCCAAATCCAGATGTGAAAAACTTGTTGCATCTTTCCCAAAACGACTCATGGCTGTATTAGATCAAAAGGGTGCTTCTACTAAATACTGAGCAAAGGGTCTGAATACTTATGACCATGTGATATTTCAGTTTTTCTTTTTTAATAAATTTGCAAAAATTTCTACATTTCTGTTTTTTTCTGTCAAGATGGGGTGCTGAGTGTACATTACTGAGAAATAAAATGAACTTTTTTGATTTTTGGAAAATGGCTGCAATGAAACAAAGAGTGAAAAATTTAAAGGGGTCTGAATACTTTCCGTACCCACTGTACATAATTCTGAATCTTAGCAAAATCATATTTTTGCACAATAAATAATATACTTGCTATTTTGCTGTATTGGAACAGTTTAAAAAGCGGGTAGTAAACCTATGTGGCCTTCATGCCAAGTTACAGTAAACATTTTAATACTAGACGCAATCTCATGATGCATATTCTCTGTCAAATGAAGCCGTAGAGACATTTTACCAGCAGACTCACTGTACACGCAGCATTTTAACAGTAGACGGGGCATGTGTGGGGTGTCCTCTGAGAAGGAAACCCTAAGGTAACAATCTCTATTACACTACCACAGATACTACAGTATAACTGGCATGCTGCAGTATGCTACAGTATAGGGTATTCTCAGTGGTGGAAGAAGTACTGTTTTCCTACTTAAGTAAAAGTACAGATACCACATAAAAAATGTTACTCAAGTAAAAGTAAAAAAGTACCTGGTTTTAAAAATACTTAAGTAATCAAAAGTAAAAAGTACTACTCATGTAAATCTATTGAACTTACAAAAAGTAATCTATCTTTTTAAATTCACTCAAGATATGTTTAAATACAGCATTATACGTTAAAGTGAATCACAATAAGGAAAATTGAGCCGCAAGAGGACAAGTGGATATTTCCTATATGTGGGGGGGATAAGTCTGCGTTATTGCCATTCGGTCTCAAACTGGCTGCGACTCACAGTGCGAAAACAGATCCGGTTTGCTGCACATTCACACCTGACACAGCAATGCTCTCACTACAATCCTCCCTCTGTAAGAAGCCTGAATGGAAACCTCCTCTAGAAAAATCCAGTGCTGTTTGAACAGACCTCTGCGCACTAACTCAGTCCTCTTGAAGTCTGTTAAGACTGGGGGCCAATCTGCTGGGTCATTTGGTGGAGCAGCAAGTGTTCCATTAGAGTCTGAGTTGCATATATCTGATGCTGGCTGTTCATCTGTGGGCTGTGCTCGTACTGGTTGAGGCTCCCTGGCCAAGCTTTATCAGTTTTACATTTATTTTTTTTTCAATACTGCTCCACTCAGGTGCACTGCATCGGCTACGGAGATTCTTGAGTAAACTACAGATACTAAAAAAAACTACTTAAGTACAGTAACGAAGTATTTGTACTTTGTTACTTTCCACCATTTGGTATTGTTATGACCTGGCTCAGAAGGCCACAACAAAAGGGAGACACAAATGTTTAACAAAATAAATTAATTTAACTCAAAATAAGCCAAATTAAGACTTGTGCTGATGTAAAGGTGATAAAGTATGGGGTATGAACATCAGTGGTTTCAGTCATATCAGGGCAGGATGATGGATGCATGGAAAACATGTGTGAGGGTGGTAATGTGCCAGAAACAATAACTACAACTAAAACAGCATGTCCAGAAACCAAGGCAAAGGTGGAACCTGTGGAGGGAAACAGAGAGTAGTAAGTTAGCAGGGTGGTCTGACCTCAGACCAGCAGCATCATGCCTAAGAATGAGAATAAGATGATACAAATACTGTACAGGGCAATTAGCCCAGGTGCCCAGAGTTACTGCAATCAGTCTCAGCTCTTCACCTGCAAAGCATAGAGACTGGCCACGCCCACACATTACCCCACAGGGTGTCACAGTATTCTCTGCGGTAAAGATGAAAACATACTGTCATTTTTTATCCTTCCACATAAATATTCATCAGAATATTGCTGTTTGGTGTTTTGGACTGGCACATGTGTTTAGATTGGAAGTAAAATGGGTTTAGATGGCAGACAGGAAGAAGGAAAGAAATGAAGAAATGTAAGACAGAAACTGGGAATTCAAAAATTAGTTTTTGAGATACACCCACCGCTGAAACACCTGCCCACAAGAGCATACAAATCCATTGTCATATATTGTGTAAGTTGTTGCATAAGTTTGGCTTGTTCTTGTAAAGTCTCCCTCACACACATATACACACTGTTACCACAAGACACACATACATACACACTAGATGGATGCATGTGCACAAAACAAAAGCAAACACACCTGCTCTGACACCTGCTATGAGTGAAGTGAAATGTGAGGCTTAGACGTGGGTGATAAAGCAAATCTGTTTGTGTGTGTGTGTGTGTGTGTGTGTGTGTGTGTGTTTGTGTGTGTGAGAGCTAGAGAGTGAGAGAGAGAGCGAACGAAGGAGAGAGATGGATAGGGAGAGTGTCTGGTATAATAGCAGACAATGAAAGCTATAGCAACAGACTTACCAGGGTAGGTGGAGGGACATTCATCTTCATTTGAGCTGAATCAGTTTATCCCCTGCGCGGATGCTCGTAGTTTGTGTGTGTGCGTGGGTGTGTTTGTGTTTGCAGTACAGAATCACACACAGAGATTACAGTCTGTCAGCTTATGCCTTTTGAGTTTGTTTAATCTGTGTATGTGTGTGCCTGTATATGCATTTGCATGACCGCCTCGGCCTTCGCTTTTTACTCTTGGCAGCACCCATTAGATTAGCGTCGAGGCTAATTGCAGAGGGCATTGCCAAACTTGCCGGGCCAGATCACAGCCGACAGTCTGCTATGAGCTCCATACAGTGTTACCCACGGGCACCACCTCGCTCTCTTACCCTCCTCCTCTCTCACCCTCCTTCTTTCTTTCTTTTTCCCATGCTCGATTGAGCATCTTCCCTTGTCATCCCACCTTCAGACCCCATACAGACCAGGCTTTCGTCCAGACAGACTCTACAGGAGGCCTCATGCTTTTGCTCCCTAAACTGCCACACAGAAATTTGTTTTATTTTGTACACTGTATATTTTATTTTAGCCTTGTCCACTGCACTGAGACTTATTTTCCCCAGGATGTCTGGTATCTGTCGTATTTAATGGAAATATCGCAGCATGTCTCCATGCATGTCCACTGAGTTTCTTGATCCAGGGAAGAAGCATGACCCTTTTCATAAGAAGTCAGCCTTGCCTTCCATATTTATTCAAATTTATGCCTAAGATAGGCCGAAAACAATTTACCAGGTCAAAGAAATGAAAAGAAAAGAAACTGAAAACAAAACTGACTGATGTTTGTATTTATCAAGCATATTAAGGAGCTGTACCTTGACTCAACCTGGTGGGTTTCATATATATATGCAAAGAAACAACAACCTGATTACATTTTGTGGACCTGTCGTTCTAGCCTTCAGTAGCTTACCCATAATACATAATTAAAAAGGACAAAATAAGACGGCACTGCAGCTGTAGACATCCTAAGAGTTGAGATATTCACTTTTTTATGTACAGTGAGTGATGCAGGAACTTCAACTTTGATGAAGGCATGTTGTTAATTTGACAGTTAATTCACTCCAGACTTTACATGTTTCTCATGTTAAAGGTGCGTCTGAACTCTTCTCACCAGGTCTACCCGGGGTGTCCCCTGAAGCTCTGCATTTCATATTGATATACATATGCGCACGCACGCATGCACGCACTAGTAGTCACATAAAAGCATGAATGAGATGAAGGCATCACGAGATAAAAAAAATTTTGAAAAAGGAATTTGAAAAAATAGAGAACAATCATAAAAAGGACGCTTCCGGCAGTCCACTAATTACCCTCCCAAACACAGCGGCCTGATTGATGTGTACAGGAAGAAACACTTCTATAGAGGGTGCACACATTCACGCACATGCATACACACAGTGTGCCTGCACACACAAAGACACACATGTCTAAAGACCCACACACATGCAGGCACCACTTTGGTTTTCTCTTTGGCTTCTTTGTGTGTTCTTCAGCGGAAAGGGATCACTAACAAACACGGGCATATCCTTGCTATTGTTTATGCTTTTATCTAATAGTTTAGTTCAGGTTTTGTGGCCTTGAGCTCACTAAGGAGAGGACATTTGTTTTAATTGTCTCAAAACTCCCCTTTGACATTTTAGCCTTCTGTTCAGTTGCTCAGCAGCCCACATCAAATCATTAGAGCTACCACAGATACTATAATGTTTGAGACAGCTTGTAATAACACCTCTATGCTCAGCCGGAAAAGCCTGGCCCCAAAACAACAGTTTTGCTCTTCTTTATACTTTTGACATTTTCATCAAGCTGTTGTGTGGCATTTCCGTGCTTTCGACTACACCAGGAAAAGAAAATTGCTCTGCGACGTGCCTCTTCATCCTCGAAAAGATGCATTCTTTCAACTGTGGGGCTCGTGGGCTTTACAGTAAGAACACATCAGTTAGACTGTTGCAATAAGTCCAGAAGGACTAAGCATTTCATCTACAAGTGGGATCTAGCTCCCTCCCAATTCCTCAGCAAATTTATTAGGGTTTTAAATATTTCGCCACTGAATACGTTGTTAGTTATTAGATGAACTGCCTGTCAGCTGTACAGCAGTTCAAACCCTTGTTACAACAAGTAATCCTACTCAAGTGTGAGCTGGCGTGTTACTCTGTGGGAGACTCTGCAATGCGGTGAAGGGCAAATGGAAAGAGCTTCCCTGTGGGATTAAGAACTTATCACATTATTGTAAATGACATGGTTCATAAGTCTATCTATATGAGAGACAGTGCGCTTGGCGTGTTTTGTCAAACCCAGTGGATGTGCTTTGGGTGTTATTAGCCAGTGGTGCTGCTGGTGCTATTGGTGTCATGCTGCCCCCTCACTGTTTGCCCTGGGCGCATCAGTTCTGCTAACAGACACGCTTAACCACTATTACACAATATACACCATTTGCACACACACACATACATATATATATATGCACACAGAGGTGTTTTCCGCTCTCATTTAAAACACATATACCGTAAAACCCATTCACTCAAGATATCTGCATTGATGATAACAGTCATTTAGTGTAAGTGAGGTACATTCAAACATACACACTGCTTTCACACACACATGCATGCGCATGGCAAACCGTGGCCATTCTCCTGTGAAAGTGGTTTGGGTTTGAGGGCACAAACAGCTTAGCCACGCTGTGGAAATGACTTGCTAACAGATGCCAGGCTCTGACTGAGCCACAACATCCTGCAGGCAACACTTAGAATAGAATGAATCCCTATTTTACCGCTCTAGCTTTCTCTTCCTCACCTCCCTTTCATGTTATTCTCCCCCTTTGATGCTTTGTCACTTTATCCCCCCACCACTTTCTCTGGAGTGTTGCAACACTCTTTGCATTACATTTCCCAAACTGTTGAGGATTCGCACATCTCTGGGAGGGGGGCAGGTGAGACTAGATCAAAGAATGACCACTGATGCTGAATCATGAGCAGGGACCTCTGGTCCAGCTGGAGCCATATTACAGTATTTCTGAATTGCTAAAACATATTTTTTAAATGTTTCTCTCGCTTTCTCAAAACCTTAAACACAAATCACCAAACTTAAGCTACACTGTCAAAACCTTTGACTTTTCTTGCTATATCAAACAATTGCTTCAGAACTATGTTATCTTTACACAAAACCAAACACACACATCCAGCTAATGCATATACACTACACAGCAGTCATTACACAATACAGAGATAGGATGCAAAACACTGCACTTAGGGCAGAGCAGGGGAAAAAATATATTTATTATGAAGTACTTGTACAATCCCGCACACATATACATTAAATGTAGTCACAAACCAAATATGCAGCAGATCAATAGCAAGCAATGTCTTGGAATCATTCTGTCTCAGCATCATGCCTCTGGGCATGGTCAGGCCACAGAACCTCATCAACGTCACAGGCAATCCTGTCTCTTGCTAAGCAACGGGGAAAGAATCCTTTAGCATGCCGAATCCAACCTTGAATCGCTTCCACTCCAATGTTGTCACATGCTGCATCCATTGACTGAATGAGATTTTCCTGTGCATAAGGATTTCTGTCATAGACCTTCCACCTCCATGCAGAAAAAATTCTTCAATGGGATTAAGGAAGGGTGAGTATGGTGGAGGCACACATTTATAAAACGTAGGTTATTTTCAAACCACTCACGAATTCTAGGACCACGGTGAAAGTTCACATTGTCCCAGATTACCACATACATGGGATGCTCTGCCTGCTCATCACCTCTCTGTTCACGTCTCAGTAGTGCTTCCTGTAGAGCATGCAGAAACATTAAGATGGGCAGTGTTGTAAGGCCCTAAAGTCACATGGCGGTGAATAACCCTGTAGCTGCTGATGGCAGCACATATGGTCACGTTGCCACCACGCTGCCCTGGCAACTCCACAATGGCACGTTGACCAATAATGTTGCAGCCTCTCCTCCTCCTGGTGAGATTGAAGCCAGCTTCATCCAAGAAGATGCACTCATGAGGCCTCTCCATGGAATCCAGTTGAAACATTCTCTATAGAAATGAACAAAAATTTATTTTTGAAGTAATGTAAATGACATAGCATTCCAGGCTTTATGGCTCTGTATACATAAAGATGTACAGTAACTCAATAGTGCTGTATAATCTCTGGACATGATTACTTACTTGTACATATTGATATCGTAGCTCTTTTACCCTTTCAGAATTTCTCTCAAATGGTACTCTGTAGGCTTGTTTGAGACTCATCAGGTTGCGTTTCAGGACACGGTCAATTGTGGAGAGACTCACTGTTGATTCCTTCAAAGTTCACGTTGTCTTCCTCAACTCGCTGTTGTATTTCACGCAGACGAATGAGATTATTTTGAAGGACCATATTGACAATAATGGTCTGTTGCTGTTGTGAGAACATACCTCTCCTTCCACCGGCATGTGGCAGTCTTTCAATTCTAGCAAATAAAACCTCTTGTTAGAATTGTACAGACCGGCCTAATGCATTGAAATGTCACCATATCTGTACAATACATAAAATGCTGTTATTTTTACTGTTATACTACTATTAGTTTTACTGTAATACTGCAAGAAAAGGGCCAATTTTTAGACATATGTTACAGTAATTTACTGAGACGTTCCACAACTGTACATACTCTACTGTAAGTTTGAGGGACCACAAATGATAGTACACTTACCTGTTTTCTTCTCTGAATGTCCTGACAATGGAGGCCACAGAGAACCTGCTTATATTTGGTTGAACACGTAGTCCTGCTTCCCTCATACTCATTCCATGAACCAGAACATGGTGTATGATTGTTGCTCTAATTTCATTGGAAATTATGGCTCTTCTTCTTCTTCTTCCTCCTCCTCCTCCGTCTCCTCCATCTTCCTCCTCCTCCCCCTCCTCCTCCTCTTCTTCTTCTTCCTCCTCCTTTGTCTCCTCTTCCTCCTCCTTTGCCTCCTCTTCCTCCTCCTCTTCCTCCTCCTCCTCCTCCGTCTCCTCTTCTTCTTCTTCTTCCTCCTCCTGTTCTTCTTCCTCCTCCTCCTCCCCGTCTCCTCTTCCTCCTCCTCCTCCTCCGTCTCCTCCTCCGTCTCCTCTTCTTCTTCCTCCTCCTCCGTCTCCTCTTCTTCTTTCCTCCTCCGTTCTCCTCCTCCGTCTCCTCTTCTTCTTCTCCTCCTCCGTCTCCTCTTCCTCCTCCTCCTCCGTCCTCCTCCTCCGTCTCCTCTTCTTCCTCCTCCTCCTCCATCTCCTCTTCCTCCTCCTCCTCCTCCTCCTCCATCTTCCTCCTCCTCCATCTTCCTCCTCCTCCTCCTCCTCCTCCATCTTCCTCCTCCTCCATCTTCCTCCTCCTCCTCCATCTTCCTCCTCCTCCTCCTCTTCTTCTTCTTCCTCCTCCTCCTCCTCCTCCTCCTCCTCCTCCTCCTCTTCTTCTTCCTCCTCCTCCTCCACCTCTTCTTCTTCCTCCTCCTCCTCCTCCATCTCCTCTTCTTCTTCCTCCTCCATCTCCTCTTCTTCTTCCTCCTCCTCCTCCTCCTCCATCTCCTCTTCTTCTTCCTCCTCCTCCTCCTCCTCATCTCCTCTTCTTCTTCCTCCTTCTCTCCTGCCCTTCATTGTGAAAATCACACATGCCATCTGGATTTGACATGGCTTTATATCCTTATTACTGATTAGGTGCAACACATTTCTAATTTGAAACAGGTGTGTACAATTTTGAGTGCTTGTGTGTTACCGATGACAACAGTGTGTTGCTTGTGTTTCACTTTTGGGGGCTGTGTTGTGCCATTCTGAGTTGAAGTGCACCAAAATGCTACATGTGCTTTGTGAATGACAATGTGTTTACAGTTTGAGTTAAGGGTGATTCCGATTTGCTAGTTGTGTCTAACCACATAAGAAGTGTTTAAAGTTCTGCAAATTGTGTGATTCAATCAATAAAGTGGTTTGTACACTTGCAACTTTGGTTTTGCAAATGGATTTTAGTGTTTTAGCAATTCAGAAATACTGTAATGCTTTTTTTTGGTCATATTTTGAACCAGTAGCTCACCCACTTAACTACAGAACATTTAAATGATGTCTTTCTCTCTCAATTTGTTTATCCAGGATGGTAGAATACTCACTGGACCTGCAGAACATCAACCTGTCAGCCATTCGGACGGTGCGGGTCCTTCGGCCCCTCAAAGCCATCAACAGAGTGCCAAGTGAGAAAATTTTAAGTTTTTTTATGTGTGTATATATGTGTATTTGTTTGCAAAAGTGTGTGTGGTGTAGGCTAAATGCAAGCGAGCGAGCAAAACCTTATTGAGATACATTTCATTCCAGGCACAATGTGCTGCACAGAGCGTTAGCCACCACAGAAGCTGCAAAAATTATGTGGAGAATGCAAAGATAAAACAACACAATTAAATGTGATATGAATAATACATGTGAGTTAAAAACCATTAGGAAAGTTAGAATCAAAAAATAAAATGTTGAGTGCGCTTTCATGTGACTGAGTATTTTCTGTGTTTGTGCTTAGGCTTGTAGTTTTTGTGCTTATTTGTGTCTGTCAGTCCAATAAAGCACAAATGCATCTACTGAAAATTCATGTACATGTATTACATCTCTGGCTTTTTTGTGCGCCGCATGCCACCTGTTCCCCATGGGGATCATTAAACATTCATCTTATGCTTAATCACACAGCCAGCTCAGGCCCTGAGTCACAGCTTTATCAGATTTACAAGCCATCCATTAATGCTGCTTCACTGATCAGTCTGTGACCATACACGTGTTCCTCTCATCTAAAACACCGTTCTTGGAGAAACTTTTAAACTCCTATTGATTTCTTTGTCCTGCTGCTCTAACAGGCAGTTCTTAATCACTGTAAGCTCCAATTAGCCCGCCCAAGCTGGGTTCAGACTGGTCTCATCACTTAGTTTCCAGCACTTTAGCAGTTAGCCAAGCATTAGCCACTAAGCTAACTGTGGGTGATGAAGTTTCAGTTAGGTGGTCAGAAATCCTTCTTCCGTTTGTTTTGTCAATAAATGTAATACATTTCTGTTGAGATCATACAAATGCATGCCTTATGTGACGTTAAAAAGGTCAAGCAATTTATACTCCCCCCCCCTTAGATGTTAATGACAGTTCCCCCTCCCTGCAGAAACTCTTGGCTAAATAAACATAAAAGGAACTTATCATATCTGAAAGTCACAAGAGATACATTTAAATAATCATGAAATGAGTCCGCTGCACATGGAGCATGCATGAAAGCCCCGTTTGACCCTGGGAACGATAGTATTGTCAGCGGTGTGTGGTGAGGCAGGAGGAAGGTGGACCCAAATGCAGATACAGAAACAGCAGGTACAGTTCAAGGTTTAATCCACAAAAGCGGCACACTTACAATGTAGTGGCTGAGTCCCGGGAATCCAAACAAAAGGTAAACCAACAGAAAATCCAGAGAAACGAGTAATGAGCAACTGAGTGGCTGAGTCCATAATCCAGAATAAAAGTGATCCACAAGGAATTACAAAATCCACAAAACACTGGGAAACAGGGAGACGCAACAAGGAGGGCAATACCTACAGAGCGTCAGAACACAACAATCACCAGACAAGGCCTGAAAAGAAACACCAAACATTTATACTAGGGGTTAACGAGCAGGGCGGGAGCAACACAGGTGACCGGATGAGGGCTAACGAGGCACAGAGACAGCAGGGGAAAACAGACAAACACCAACAAAGCCTAAGGGAACTAATAACCAAGAAGAAACAGAATAATATTCAATTCACTTTCAATTTTATTTATATAGCGCCAAATCACAACAACAGTTATCTCACAGCGCTTTTCATAAAAGAGCAGGTCTAGACCATACTCTATGATGTTATTTACAGAAGCCCAACAATTCCCACCAAGAGCAAGCACTAGGTGACAGAGGCAAGGAGAACCATGGCTCAGGGTGGGCGGCCATCTGCCTCGACCGGTTGGGGGTGAAGGAGAGAGAGTGAGAGAGAGAGAGAGAGAGCAAGAGAGACGGCAAGAGAGGGATGGAAGGAGAGAGAGGGGAGGGAGGCAGCCTACACAATATACACACAAAGAGGTACAGACAGTAAAAGTGATGTTGCTATAGACTAAATGAAAAATGGTACAGATATTTATAGTAGTGTGATGATAACAATCGTAATGTTAATGATAATAATACAATAATAACAATAGGACTAGTAACAATAGTTGTTGTAGCAGAGGGTGTCGAGCTGGAACACGGGGCAGCAGGTGACCCAGCCACAGATCCAGACTCCACTGCTCCAGAGCCAGAAAACCTACAGGAGTGATAGAGGAGAGAAGGGACGAGAAAGCACAAGACTACCGGAAAGGGGAGAAGTTGTGTTTAACATGCAATAATGGGATGAGGTTGCATTCAGAGGGAGAGAAAGTAGAGGAGAGAGGAGCTCAGTGCATCATGGGAAATCCCCCGGCAGTCTAGGCCTATAGTAGCATAACTCAGGAATGGTTCAGGACTCACCTGAGCCTGCCCTAACTATAAGCTTTATCAAAGAGGAAAGTCTTAAGCCCACTCTTAAATGTGGAGATGGTGTCTGCCTCCTGAACCCAAACTGGAACCTGGTTCCACAGGAGAGGAGCTTGATAGCTGAACGCTCTGGCTCCTAGTCTACTTTTGGAGACTCTGGGAACCACAAGTAACCCTGCATTCTGGGAGCGCAGTACTCTGGTGGGGCAGTAAGGTACTATGAGCTCTTTAAGATAAGATGGTGCCTGACCATTGAGCTTTGTAGGTAAGAAGAATGATTTTAAATTCTATTCTGGATTTTACTGGAAGCCAATGCAAAGAAGCTAACAGGAGAAATATGATCTCTTTTCCTGGTTCCTGTCAGACACGAGCTGCAGCATTCTGGATCAGCTGAAAGTCTTAATGAACTTTTTCGAGCAGCCTGATAAAGGAATTGCAGTAATCCAGCCTAGACAACAAATGCATGGGCTAGTTTTTTCATCATTTTTAGACAGGATGTTTCTGATTATCGCAATATTACGTAGGTGAAAAAAGGCGGTCCTTGAAAATTGCTTAATGTGAGACTTAAACGACATGTCCTGATCAAAGATAACTCCAAGATTCCTCACAGTGGTGCTGGAGGCCAGGCGATACCATTAAGGGAAACTATATCTTTAGATAATGCATCACGGAGGTGCTTAGCCCCAGAACAATAACTTCAGTTTTATCTGAGTTTAACTTAGAAAAATACAGGTCATCCAGGTTTTAACATCCTGAAGGCACATTTGAAGTTTAGCTAACTGGTGAGTTTTATCTGGCTTGATCGATAGATATAACTGAGTATCATCTGCATAACAACGAAAGTTTATGGAATATTTCCTGATAATATTGCCTAAAGGAAGCATATATAAGTGAAGAGGATTAGTCCGGGACAGATCCTTGTGGAACTCCATGACTAACTTTGGCATGCATGGAGGACTCATCGTTAACATGTACAAACTGAAATCGATCTGATAAATAGGTCTTAAACCAGCTTAGACGCGTTCCTTTAATGCCAATGAAATGTTCTCTGCATAGGATCTGATGGTCAATGGTATCAAATGCGAGACAAGTCCTTGTCTGATGCAATGAAGAGGTCATTAGTCATTTTCACCAGTGCTGTCTCTGTGCTATG
>NW_024044065.1:0-13766 GCF_014851395.1 Micropterus salmoides
AACAGCTCAAATCAGCGTCCCACACCCATCATACAGTTGTATTTTGGTATTAAAACTCCATTTAGACTTATTAGGTGGCAGTTTAGCTCATAAAGTCCACAAAAGGAGTTTTACACGCTCTCTTAGGCTGAGAAGCAAGAGAGTCCTGTTCAGTGAAATATGGGTGTATCAAATTGGTATTTTTTTGTTGTAAAGGTGAGATCTGGTGAACACTCTGTCCTGTGACTGATCTGTGTAAAACACAGAAAGTGAGTTAAATTGACTCCAAAGTCCAACAGGTCCTGGAGCCATCAACCAGTGTGTACAGGCTAAACAGCCGCTTCTACCTTTTAGAGGCTTTCATGTAGAAATCTCTACATGAGTCCTGTTCAGTGAAATATGGCTGTATGAAATTGGTATTGTTTGCTGTAAAGGTGAGATCTGGTGAAAACATTCTGTCCTGTGACTGATCTGTAAAACAACAGAAAGTGAGTTAAATTTGACTCCAAAGTCCAACAGGTCACTGGAAGCCATCAACTCAGTGGTACAGGCTAAAACAGCCTTTTAGAGCTTTCATGTAGAAATCTCTGAGTTGAGCTCCAAATGGCTTCAAACTTACCGAGAAGTCTTACAGAGACAACGCCATCAAGAATCTGAATCTCAACCTTCTCTGCCGCCTCTCCCAAGCTAGTTTCTTTCAGGGGCCACATAGGGGCCCCAAATCACAACAGCTCAAATCAGCGTCCCACACCCATCATACAGTTGTTTTTGGTTTAAAACTCCATTTAGAACTTATTAGGTGGCAGTTAGCTCATAAAGTCCACAAAAGGAGTTTACACACTCGCTTAGGCTTGAGAAGCAAGAGAGTCCTGTTAAGTGAAATATGGGTGTATCAAATTGGTATTTTTGTTGTAAAGGGAGATCTGGTGAAACACTCTGTCCGTGACTGATCTGTGTAAAACAACAGAAAGTGAGTAAATTTGACTCCAAAGTCCAACAGGTCACTGGAAGCCATCAACTCAGTGTGTACAGGCTAAAACAGCCTGCTTCTACCTTTTAGAGGCTTTCATGTAGAAATCTCTACATGAGTCCTGTTCAGTGAAATTGGCTGTATGAAATTGGTATTGTTTGCTGTAAAGGTGAGATCTGGTGAAACACTCTGTCCTGTGACTGATCTGTGTAAAACACAGAAAGTGAGTTAAATTTGACTCCAAAGTCCAACAGGTCACTGGAAGCCATCAACTCAGTGTGTACAGGCTAAAACAGCCTGCTTCTACCTTTAGAGGCTTTCATGTAGAAATCTCTGAGTTGAGCTCCAAATGGCTTCAAACTTACCGAGAAGTCTTACAGAGACAACACCATCAAGAATCTTGAATCTCCAACCTTCTGCCGCCTTTCCCAAGCTAGTTTCTTTCAGGGGCCATAGGGGTCCCAAATCACAACAGCTCAAATCAGCGTCCCACACCCATCATACGGTTGTATTTTGGTATTAAAACTCCATTTAGAACTTATTAGGTGGTTTAGCTCATAAAGTCCACAAAAGGAGCTTTACACACTCGCTTAGGCTTAAGAAGAAAAGAGTACTGTTCAGAAAATATGGCTGTATGAATTTGGTATTGTTTGCTGTAAAGGTGAATCTGGTGAAACACTCTGTCCTGTGACTGATCTGTGTAAACAACAGAAAGTGAGTTAAATTTGACTCCAAAGTCCAACAGGTCACTGGAAGCCATCAACTCAGTGTACAGGCTAAAACAGCCTGCTTCTACCTTTTAGAGGCTTTCATGTAGAAATCTCTACATGAGTCCTGTTCAGTGAATATGGCTGTATGAAATTGGTATTTTTTGTTGTAGAAGAAATCTGGTGAAACACTCTGCCCTGTGACTGATCTGTGTAAAACAACAGAAGTGAGTTAAATTTGACTCCAAAGTCCAACAGGTCACTGGAAGCCATCAACTCAGTGTGTACAGCCTAAAACAGCCTGCTTCTACTTTTTAGAGGCTTTCATGTAGAAATCTCTGAGTCCTCTCCAAATGGCTTCAAACTTACCCAGAAGACTCACAGAGACAACACCATCAATAATCTTGAATCTCAACCTTCTGCCACTTTTCCCAAGCTAGTTTCTTTCAGGGGCCACATAGGGGCCCCAAATCACAACAGCTCAAATCAGCGTCCCACACCCATCATACATTGTATTTGGTATTAAAACTCCATTTAGAACTTATTAGGTGGCTCATAAAGTCCACAAAAGGAGCTTTCCACACTCGCTTAGGATTGAGAAGCAAGAGAGTCTTGTTCAGTGAAATATGGGTGTATCAAATTGGTATTCTTGTTGTAAAGAAGACATCTGGTGAAACACTCTGCCCTGACTGATCTGTGTAAAACAACAGAAAGTGAGTTAAATTTGACTCCAAAGTACAACAGGTCACTGGAAGCCATCAACTCAGTGTGTACAGGCTAAAACAGCCTGCTTCTACCTTTTAGAGGCTTTCATGTAGAAATCTCTACATGAGTCCTGTTCAGTGAAATATGGCTGTATGAAATTGGTATTTTTGTTGTAAAGAAGAAATCTGGTTAAACACTCTGCCCTGTGACTGATCTGTGTAAAACAACAGAAAGTGAGTTAAATTTGACTCCAAAGTCCAACAGGTCACTGGAAGCCATCAACTCAGTGTGTACAGGCTAAAACAGCCTGCTTCTACCTTTTAGAGACTTCATGTAGAAATCTCTGAGTTGAGCTCCAAATGGCTTCAAACTTACCCAGAAGACTCACAGAGACAACACCATCAAGAATCTTGAATCTCACCCTTCTGCCGCCTTTCCCAAGCTAGTTTCTTTCAGGGGCCACATAGGGGCCCCAAATCACAACAGCTCAAATCAGCGTCCCACACCCATCATACAGTTGTATTTTGGTATTAAAACTCCATTTAGAACTTATTAGGTGGCTGTTAGCTCATAAAGTCCACAAAAGGAGCTTTACACACTCGCTTAGGCTTGAGAAGCAGAGAGTCCTGTTCAGTGAAATATGGGTGTATCAAATTGGTATTTTTGTTGTAAAGAAGAAATCTGGTGAACACTCTTTCCTGTGACTGATCTGTGTAAAACAACAGAAAGTGAGTTAAATTTGACTCCAAAGTCCAACAGCTCACTGGAAGCCATCAACTCAGTGTGTACAGGCTGAAAACAGCCTGCTTCTACCTTTTAGAGGCTTTCATGTAGAAATCTCTACATGAGTCCTGTTCAGTGAAATATGGCTGTATGAAATTGGTATTTTTCTTGTAAAGAAGAAATCTGTGGTGAAACACTCTGCCTGACTGATCTGTGTAAAACAACAGAAAGTGAGTTAAATTTGACTCCAAAGTACAACAGGTCACTGGAAACCATCACTCAGTGTGTACAGGCTAAAAACCTGCTTCTACCTTTTAGAGGCTTTCATGTAGGAATCTCTACACGAGTCCTGTTCAGTGAAATATGGCTGTATGAAATTGGTATTGTTTGTTGTAAAGGTGAGATCTGGTGAAACACTCTGCCCTGTGACTGATCTGTGTAAACAACAGAAAGTGAGTTAAATTTGACTCCAAAGTCCAACAGGTCACTGGAACCATCAACTCAGTGTGTACAGGCTAAAACAGCCTGCTTCTACCGTTTAGAGGCTTTCATGTAGAAATCTCTGAGTTGAGCTCCAAATGGCTTCAAACTTACCCAGAAGACTCACAGAGACAACACCATCAAGAATCTTGACTCTCACCTTCTGCCGCCTTTCCCAAGCTAGTTTCTTTCAGGGGCCACATAGGGGCCCCAAATCACAACAGCTCAAATCAGCGTCCCACACCCATCATACAGTTGTATTTTGGTATTAAAACTCCATTTAGAACTTATTAGGTGGCTGTTAGCTCATAAAGTCCACAAAAGGAGCTTTACACACTCGCTTAGGCTTGAGAAGCAAGAGAGTCCTGTTCAGTGAAATATGGGTGTATCAAATTGGTATTTTTTGTTGTAAAGAAAATCTGGTGAAACACTCTGCCTGTGATTGATCTGTGTAAAACAACAGAATGTGAGTTAAATTTGACTCCAAAGTCCAACAGGTCACTGAAAGCCATCAACTCAGTGTTTACAGACTGAAAGCCTGCTTCTACCTTTTAGAGGCATTCATGTAGAAATCTCTACATGAGTCCTGTTCAGTGAAATATGGCTGTATGAAATTGGTATTATTTGTTGTAAAGGTGAGATCTGGTGAAACACTCTGTCCTGTGACTGATCTGTGTAAAACCAGAAAGTGAGTTAAATTTGACTCCAAAGTCCAACAGGTCACTGGAAGCCATCAACTCAGTGTGTACAGGCTAAAACACTGCTCTCTACCTTTTAGAGGCTTTCATGTAGAAATCTCTGAGTTGAGCTCCAAATGGCTTCAAACTTACCCAGAAAACTCACAGAGACAACACCATCAAGAATCTTGACTCTCACCCTTCTGCCGCCTTTCCCAAGCTAGTTTCTTTCAGGTACCACATAGGGGCCCCAAATCACAACAGCTCAAATCAGCGTCCCACACCCATCATACAGTTGTATTTGGTATTAAAACTCCATTTAGAACTTAGGTGGCTGTTAGCTCATAAAGTCCACAAAAGGAGCTTTACACACTCGCTTAGGCTTGAGAAGCAAGAGAGTCCAGTTCAGTGAAATATGGGTGTATCAAATTGGTATTTTTTGTTGTAAAGAAGAAATCTGGTGAACACTCTGCCCTGTGACTGATCTGTGTAAAACACAGAAAGTGAGTTAAATTTGACTCCAAAGTCCAACAGGTCACTGGAAGCCATCAACTCAGTATGTACAGGCTAAAACGCCTGCTTCTACCTTTTAGAGGCTTTCATGTAGAAATCTCTACATGAGTCCCGTCAGTGAAATATGGCTGTATGAAATTGGTATTATTTGTTGTAAGGTGAGATCTGGTGAAACACTCTGTCCTGTGACTGATCTGTGTAAAACAACAGAAAGTGAGTTAAATTTGACTCCAAAGTCCAACAGGTCACTGGAAGCCATCAACTCAGTGTGTACAGGCTAAAACAGCCTGCTTCTACCTTTTAGAGGCTTTCATGTAGAAATCTCTGAGTTGAGCTCCAAATGGCTTCAAACTTACCCAGAAGACTCACAGAGACAACACCATCAAAATCTTGAATCTCACCCTTCTGCCGCCTTTCCCAAGCTAGTTTCTTTCAGGGACCACATAGGGGCCCCAAATCACAACAGCTCAAATCAGCGTCCCACACCCATCATACAGTTGTATTTTGGTATTAAAACTCCATTTAGAACTTATTAGGTGGCTGTTAGCTCATAAAGTCCACAAAGGAGCTTTACACACTCGCTTAGGCTTGAGAAGCAAGAGTCCTGTTCAGTGAAATATGGGTGTATCAAATTGGTATTTTTGTTGTAAAGAAGAAATCTGGTGAAACACTCTGCCCTGTGACTGATCTGTGTAAAACAACAGAAAGTGAGTTAAATTTGACTCCAAAGTACAACAGGTCACTGGAAGCCATCAACTCAGTGTGTACAGGCTAAAACAGCCTGCTTCTACCTTTTAGAGGCTTTGATGTAGAAATCTCTACATGAGTCCTGTTCAGTGAAATATGGCTGTATGAAATTGGTATTTTTTGTTGTAAAAGAAATCTGGTGAAACACTCTGCCCTGTGACTGATCTGTGTAAAACAACAGAAAGTGAGTTAAATTTGACTCCAAAGTCCAACAGGTCACTGGAAGCCATCAACTCAGTGTGTACAGGCTAAAACAGCCTGCTTCTACCTTTTAGAGGCTTTCATGTAGGAATCTCTACATGAGTCCTGTTCAGTGAAATATGGCTGTATGAAATTGGTATGTTTGTTGTAAAGGTGAGATGTGGTGACACTCTGCCCTGTGACTGATCTATGTAAACAACAGAAAGTGAGTTAAATTTGACTCCAAAGTCCAACAGGTCACTGGAAGCCATCAACTCAGTGTGTACAGACTAAAACAGCCTGCTTCTACCTTTTAGAGGCTTTCATGTAGAAATCTCTGAGTTGAGCTCCAAATGGCTTCAAACTTACCCAGAAGACTCACAGAGACAACACCATCAAGAATCTTGAATCTCACCCTTCTGCTGCCTTTCCCAAGCTAGTTTCATTCAGGGGCCACATAGGGGCCCCAAATCACAACAGCTCAAATCAGCGTCCCACACCCATCATACAATTGTATTTTGGTATTAAAACTCCATTTAGAACTTATTAGGTGGCTCATAAAGTCCACAAAAGGAGCTTTACACACTCGCTTAGGCTTGAGAAGCAAGAGAGTCCTGTTCAGTGAAATATGGGTTTATCAAATTGGTATTTTTTGTTGTAAAGAAGAAATCTGGTGAAACACTCTGCCCTGTGACTGATCTGTGTAAAACAACAGAAAGTGAGTTAAATTTGACTCCAAAGTCCAACAGGTCACTGGAAGCCATCAACTCAGTATGTACAGGCTAAAACAGCCTGCTTCTACCTTTTAGAGGCTTTCATGTAGAAATCTCTACATGAGTCCTGTTCAGTGAAATATGGCTGTATGAAAATGGTATTGTTTGTTGTAAAGGTGAGATCTGGTTGAAACACTCTGCCCTGTGACTGATCTGTGTAAAACAACAGAAAGTGAGTTAAATTTGACTCCAAAGTACAACAGGTCACTGGAAGCCATCAACTCAGTGTGTACAGGCTAAAACAGCCTGCTTCTACCTTTTAGAGGCTTTCATGTAGAAATCTCTACATGAGTCCTGTTCAGTGAAATATGGCTGTATGAAACTGGTATTATTTGTTTAAAGGTGAGATCTGGTGAAACACTCTGTCCTGTGACTGATCTGTGTAAAACAACAGAAAGTGAGTTAAATTTGACTCCAAAGTACAACAGGTCACTGGAAGCCATCAACTCAGTGTGTACAGGCTAAACAGCCTGCTTCTACCTTTTAGAGACTTTCATGTAGAAATCTCTGAGTTGAGCTCCAAATGGCTTCAAACTTACCCACATAGGGGCCCCAAATCACAACAGCTCAATCAGCGTCCCACACCCATCATACAGTTGTATTTTGGTATTAAAACTCCTTTTAGAACTTATTAGGTGGCAGTTAGCTCATAAAGTCCACAAAAGGAGCTTTACACACCTCGCTTAGGCTTGAGACAAGAGTCCTGTTCAGTGAAATATGGGTGTATCCAATTGGTATTTTTGCTGTAAAGAAGAAATCTGGTGAAACACTCTTTCCTGTGACTGATCTGTGTAAAACAACAGAAAGTGAGTTAAATTTGACTCCAAAGTACACAGGTCACTGGAAGCCATCAACTCAGTGTGTACAGGCTGAAACAGCCTGCTTCTACCTATTAGAGGCTTTCATGTAGAAATCTCTACATGAGTCCTGTTCAGTGAAATATGGCTGTATGAAATGGTATTTTTTCTTGTAAAGAAGAAATCTGGTGAAACACTCTGCCCTGTGACTGATCTGTGTAAAACAACAGAAAGTGAGTTAAATTTGACTCCAAAGTACAACAGGTCACTGGAAACCATCAACTCAGTGTGTACAGGCTAAAACAGCCTGCTTCTACCTTTTAGAGGCTTTCATGTAGGAATCTCTACATGAGTCCTGTTCAGTGAAATATGGCTGTATGAAAGTTTGTTGTAAAGGTGAGATCTGGTGAAACACTCTTTCCTGTGACTGATCTGTGTAAAACAACAGAAAGTGAGTTAAATTTGACTCCAAAGTCCAACAGGTCACTGGAAGCCATCAACTCAGTGTGTACAGACTAAAACAGCCTGCTTCTACCTTTTAGAGGCTTTCATGTAGAAATCTCTGAGTTGAGCTCCAAATGGCTTCAAACTTACCCAAAGACTCACAGAGACACACCATCAAGAATCTTGAATCTCACCCTCTGCTGCTGCCTTTCCCAAGCTAGTTTCATTCAGGGCCACATAGGGGCCCCAAATCAACAACAGCTCAAATCAGCGTCCCACACCCATCATACAGTTGTATTTTGGTATTAAAACTCCATTTAGAACTTATTAGGTGGCTCATAAAGTCCACAAAAGGAGCTTTACACACTCGTTTAGGCTTGAGAAGCAAGAGAGTCCTGTTCAGTGAAATATGGGTGTATCAAATTGGTATTTTTTGTTGTAAGAAGAAATCTGGTGAAACACTCTGCCCTGTGACTGATCTGTGTAAAACAACAGAAAGTGAGTTAAATTTGACTCCAAAGTACAACAGGTCACTGGAAGCCATCAACTCAGTGTGTACAGGCTAAAACAGCCTGCTTCTACCTTTTAGAGGCTTTCATGTAGAAATCTCTACATGAGTCCTGTTCAGTGAAATATGGCTGTATGAAATTGGTTTTATTTTGTTGTAAAGGTGAGATCTGGTGAAACACTCTGTCCTGTGACTGATCTGTGTAAAACAACAGAAAGTGAGTTAAATTTGACTCCAAAGTACAACAGGTCACTGGAAGCCATCAACTCAGTGTGTACAGGCTAAAACAGCCTGCTTCTACCTTTTAGAGACTTTCATGTAGAAATCTCTGAGTTGAGCTCCAAATGGCTTCAAACTTACCCAGAAGACTCACAGAGACAACACCATCAAGAATCTTGAATCTCACCCTTCTGCCGCCTTTCCCAAGCTAGTTTCTTTCAGGGGCCACATAGGGGCCCCAAATCACAACAGCTCAAATCAGCGTCCCACACCCATCATACAGTTGTATTTTGGTATTAAAACTCCATTTAGAACTTATTAGGTGGCTGTTAGCTCATAAAGTCCACAAAAGGAGCTTTACACACTCGCTTAGGCTTGAGAAGCAAGAGAGTCCTGTTCAGTGAAATATGGGTGTATCAAATTGGTATTTTTTGTTGTAAAGAAGAAATCTGGTGAAACACTGCCCTGTGACTGATCTGTGTAAAACAACAGAAAGTGAGTTAAATTTGACTCCAAAGTCCAACAGGTCACTGGAAGCCATCAACTCAGTGTGTACAGGCTAAAACAGCCTGCTTCTACCTTTTAGAGGCTTTCATGTAGAAATCTCTACATTGAGTCCTGTTCAGTGAAATATGGCTGTATGAAAATTTGTTGTAAAGGTGAGATCTGGTGAAACACTCTGTCCTGTGACTGATCTGTGTAAAACAACAGAAAGTGAGTTAGATAAGATGGTGCCTTACCATTAAGGCAGGTAGGTGAGAAGAAGGATTTTAAATTCTATGGATTTTACATGAAGCCAATGCAGAGAAGTTAAGACAGGAGAAATGTGATCTCTTTTCCTGGTGTAACAGAGGTTATGTAGTATATTATTCCACTTGCTATAATTCATTCATTTATTATCCATGTATCTGGGGGAGTTATTGGCTCGAGGGTGCCCTCTCTCAGACGTAGTAGTAAATACTACTAAGCGCCTATAACGTTGTTAGTTCATGAGAGACGTGCCCGAGGTCAGTTGCTAAACGCAGCACTGTGTACAAATATCGTGTATTATGCCATTTAATATTAACTACATGAACACATGTGCACTGTAACTATGGAGAGGTTGATACGACGAGTATGAGTGGGTTGTTGTACTCTTAAAGTGCTATAGTGTTTAAGTAACGACAAAATGCATCTTTTGACTAGCTAGCATCGGTGCTAAAATAACTTGCCGTTCTTTTGTAGTGTGCTGTGTGTGAGCTGCCAAAAGCAAGCCAACTTGATGACTGACCAGTACATATTCTGTTCCTTTCCAGATAATAAACGGCTGCATTGAGAGATAACGCCTCGTACTCATCATTTCAAATACACAACGCAGAGTCGAGCCAGCCAGCTACAGTGAAGTGTAGTTGAGCGCGGTTACTGGTTCCTGACAGAACATGTGCTGAAGCATTCTGGATCAGCTGAATTTTTGCAATATTACGTAGGTGAAAAAAGACGGTCCTTGAAATTTGCTTAATGTGAGACTTAAACAACATGTCCTGATCAAAGATAACTCCAAGATTCCTCACAGTGGTGCTGGAGGCCAGGGCGATGCCATGAAGGGAAACTATATCTTTAGATAATGCGTCACGGAGGTGCTTACGCCCCCAGAACAATAACTTCAGTTTTATCTGACTTTAACATTAGAAAATTACAGGTCATCCAGGTTTTAACATCCTGAAGGTACATTTGAAGTTACTAACTGATGAGTTTCATCTGGCTTGATCAACGGTATCAAATGCAGCACTAAGATCTAATAAAACCAGTACAGAGTCCTTTGTCTGATGCAATTAGGAGGTCATTAGTAATTTTCACCAGTGCTGTCTCTGTGCTATGATGAACTCTAAATCCTGACTGAAAATACTCAAATAAACTATTTCTCTGTAGAAAGTCACACAGCTGTTTGGCAACTGCTTGGAAGGTTAGATATAGGTCTATAGTTGGCTAAAACATCCGGATCAAGTTCAGGCTTTTTCAGAAGAGGTTTAATTACAGCTACTTTAAAGAACTGTAGTACATGTAGCCTGTTGATAGAGATAGATTGATCATATCTAGTATAGAAGTGCTGACAAAGGGTAAAACTTCTTTAACCAGCCTAGTCGGGATGGGGTCTAAGAGGCAGGTTGATGGTTTAGATGAAGAAATTATTGAAGTTAGGTGGTAAAGATTGAGGGAAGCAAAGCAGTCTAAACATATATCTGGTTTTACAGCTGTTTCTAAGGTTCCTGAGTTTGGAGATGAGTCTCTGCCAGTGAAGGGCAGGTCTTGGTGAAATTTGTTTCTAATAGTTAGAATTTTATCATTAAAGAAGCTCATGAAATCGTAACAACTGAGAGCTATGGGAATACTTGGCTCAATTGAGCTGTGACTCTCTGTCAGCCTGGCTACAGTGCTGAAAAGAAACCTGGGGTTGTTCCTATTTTCCTCTATTAATGACGAGTAGTACGCTGCTCTGGCATTACGGAGGGCCTTCCTATAAGTTTTAAGACTATCTTGCCAAATTAAACGAGAATTTTCCAGTTTGGTGGAACGCCAATTCCTCTCAAGTTTCCGCAATACTTGCTTTAATTTGCAAGTGTCCGTATTATACCATGGAGCTAACCATCTTTGTTTTAGTATTTTCTTTTTGAGGGGCTACAGAGTCGAGTGTCATTCACAGCGAGCCTGCAGCACTATCAAAAGATGATCGATTTGGGGGGACTGAAATTAGCATAGGAGTCCTCTGTTACTTTGCGACTTGATAATGAATTTAGAGCTGATAGAATCACATCCTTAAATTTAGCTACAGCACTATCAGACAGACATCTTGTATAGAATTGTTTGCCCAATGGCTGTAGTTCAGCAATACAAACTCAAAAGTTATCAAACAGTGGTCGGATAAAGAGGGATTCTGTGGGAACACTATTAAAGTTCAATTTCAATACCAGAACAAGGTTAGTAGTTAAAACAGTGAGTCGGTTCATGAACACTCTGAGAGAAGCCAATGGAATCTAACAGAGAGATAAACGCAGTACTGAGTCTGTCGTTCTCAACATCCACATGAATATTAAAATCCCCTACAAACAATAACTTTGTCTGTTTTAAGGACTAAAGTTGACAAAAACTCTGCTAATTCAGATAAGAATTCAGGGTACGGACCAGGTGCTCGGTACACTATAACGAAGAATTGGTTGCAGTGATTTCCAACTTGGGTGTGAAAGACCCAGAACAAGGCTTTCAAATGAGTTCTAATTTAGTTTAGGTTTAGAGCTGATTAGTAGGCTAGAGTCGAAGATAGCTGCAACTCCACCTCCTCAGCCTGTGCCTCGAGGAATGTGAGTATTTATGACTGGGAGGGGTGGATTCATTAGGCCAACATATTCTCCATCACCCAGCCAGGTTTCAGTCATTAGAAGAGATCCTATTAATTTGCACTATTGCTCTTGTGGTTTTAATTTTTATGAGGTTTTTATGCACAGCTCCTCTACTGTTTACCTTTGATTTAAATAATTTCGATGGTTGGAGGACAGACACCGTCACTATAGGATTTTCACTAAGTAACTCCTGGAATGGAGGAGCACAGAAGTGTGTTAGACTGCGACTCTGCATAGGGTTTTGGGTGGGTAACTGCTGAAATAGAAGGGCAGAGTTAGACTGCGACTCTGCCTCCTGGTCTCTACTCTGGGTTCATGGATTTGGTCCACTAATAAACTTGGCCAGATTTCTAGAAATGAGCTGCTCCTTCCCAAGTGGGATGGATGCCGTCTCTCCGAATCAGACTAGTGCTGTGTCTCAATTCGGGTACTTCCTTGAGTATACTAACATGCAGTACACTGCGTACACTATGTAGTTACTTGCCTAGTGCGTTAATTTCGACAGGGTAGTGTTGAAAATTTAAGACCTTTGTAAACTAAATTTAATACTTTGTAAATGAAATTTTATACTTATTTTTAGAATATTAAATTTAAGACTACACTGTGGTGATTTTGTCATTTGTCAAATATCATTAAAGAACAACTTAACTACAGTGGAAAATCTTGTTTCTACTGACCTCTGGTGGTTTAACTTTTCGCCATGCTCCAGTGATGTAGGTGTGTACCCACTTGTTTAGTAGACAATTACCTCACAGGGTGGTTACACTTCAACTTCTCCAGAGGGCAGTAAAATACTGCTTTTAAGTGACTATTTAAAGGTTAAGTGCATCCTGATTCCACTCTCCCTTTCAGCATTTTTAAAAATGCGAAGGAGTGGAGGTAAAGTGAGGATGCAAATACTTCCATGACCACATTTAAAAGGTTATTTCGGTATTTTCACATATATTCGTGGGAAATGACTAGTAGGTACAAAATGTTTTGGAATCCGTGCAGTAGATGTTTCATCCGGCTACAGAGGCTTCAATTTTTTTCTTTCAGAGTTATTGTGCCTGTCAAAATGACGTCCACAAAGTGTTGTTCTTGCCATGGACAGGCTCAGACTGTTATCAACCCCAAAATATGTGTGGAAGATAACGTCACTCTGAAAACATTCAACAACGTTACCTGCCAGGCTAAACAAGCATTTGCTTAAATCCAGAAGTCTCCAAACCAGTTCAGAGCGGCAGGCCAAGGGGGGCAATAGAGTGCAATGCCCACCCATTGCGGAGTGACGACTGTTCTGTCAGCATAGTTAACAATACTGTTTTTATTCTTCCTGATATTCTCACACAGTGTCGTCAAGATTTGTTTTACTATTTTGCAAGGGAATTCAAATCAGTTCAATTAGTATTAATTAATTATTAACACCGTGACAAATCATTACAAGAGTTATGTCAGGCACTTTTCATGTCAATGATGAACGTCTTTTGCATTAAAATGTAACTAAGTGAGGCCTAACTGTAATACTGTAGTTTAATTGGCTAAACTACAATACAATGCATGAATTGGTTTAGCATGAAAAATATTTTGAATATTGCATATGGATCATATTGCAACAGCAGCAACGGCCTCTCACAAAATTTTAATGAAAAGCTGTCTATCTTGAGTTCCATCCAGCAATATATTAGCATAGTAGTTTATCTCTTTGACACAAGCATCTCCAAATCAAAGCCTTCTGTCCATTTTATCCACTGGTAGATTCAGAGCTAGCTTGTGAGGTAAAGAAATCTACTAGGCCTTATGTGCTCAAATGATGACATATTGACTAGTTTTGCTCTGTGTCAAGTAATAAATATAAGTCAATTACAAAACATGTGGTGTAGGTACTCTTTAAAAGAGAAAGAGAATGAACAAATTAAGCATTTTTATTTTATTTTGGCACTTAATGAGGACTGCACTCTTAAAAATACCACTTGTGTGCCAAAAACGTT
>NW_024044066.1:0-9702 GCF_014851395.1 Micropterus salmoides
ACGCGGTTCGACGCGCATGAAGGTGCATATGTCACTTCCTGTGTCCCTATGTGGAGCTACATAGCACTTGCCGCTATGAATATAAATCGGTATTGACGTGTAGATGTCTGCGGGGTGGGAGAGTTATCAAGCAACGTAAAGTTTGTTTCAGATGTGACATGTACACTGAACAATAATGTACCCAAACAATAAATAAATTCCTTTTATATTTCCCTGCCTTGTTGTTATGTGTACATACAGAGGAAGAATGTGAGAAACAGCACACATTTCATCGTTACTGTGTGTTAGAGCATGGAGAAAGTGGATACTTTAATACAGCCACACCCTAATACTGTGTAACTATAACAAGTAGAGAACAGAAGAAAAGATGTTCTTTCTTTACAACTGTCTGCATAGCTTATTCATATTGTGTAATGAATGAATAAATAGGCCTACTAGGCCTCTCTACTTGACATTTAAGATTAGCTTGTTTGATCCACCTTCATACACATGTGACTTACTGTACAACTGAGAAAGGTATTGTTTTCTGCTCCAGCTGCCTAAAAGAAAAGCGTTTTGGGATTAAATGGACTTTATTAGCTGCTGCAGTGCAGGATGAACTCAGAATAGACCCATTTCTCACCTTATTATTCTAAATATGCAACGAAGAAGAAGAAATGCATAATAAATCCTGGGACAAAATCTGTCCCAAATACTGTACAGCATGTAGTCTGATGAACAAGACTTGTGTTATAGCTGACTTGGGCAGTGAAATGTTTTTTAATTCATGTGGTCATAGTTGTCCACAACTCAAATCAGAATATAAGAAGAAATGTTTTATACACCTCAAGAAGGCTTCCTATCAGAAAGGTAGGAAGGTATTTCAAATGTACAACTGCAGTACTTAATCTAAGTAAAGTAATTTCCCTGACATTTTTGTGTTACTTTACTTTTAATAGACGCATGTAACAGGTTTTATACTCCTGTGAGTATAATCCAATCAATATTTTCATACTGTATCCGTTGTGTAATTTGATAAATTGTGTTGTATGTCGTGCTCGCATCTCAGAGAAGACTCTGACTGCAACATGCGTCTTTGTAAAGAGAGAAACGGACAGAAAAAGTCTCTAACTCTGCCTGTCAGCTCGCTCTGCTCCGTTAAAACTGAATTTACCATACAGAATTGAATACGAGTGCACTCCAGATTTAGCTGCAGCCAGCTGACCGTGTGCTTCTCCCTATACCGCAGTTCTGTGTCCATGCATGCAGCAAACTGAAAGCACTGTCTGTCGGAGCGTCTACGTGAAAAGAGAAGGAAGACATTGCTGGTAGTATTGTCTTCAGAGTTGTTAAACACCTCAGCGCACTGAAGGAAGCCATCTGACTGTGTGAGGGGCAAGATCGTTGATGTCTGCAGGCAGAGTAGGAGCTCTCCTGTCTGACTGGTCCACCAATAGCAGAGAAGATGACCCCTTGAGACACAGCCCCTCCTCATTTGCATAATGAGGCAGAAATGCATACAAAAATTTAAAAAAGACAGGCAGAAATAAATACCATGGGTGAAAATAAATAAGGTAAAAATACAAAGGAAGAATAAAACAGACAAAAATATTAAAACACACACATAAATAAATACATTAAAAAAATTAGTAATAAATAAAGTTGAATAAAAAATAAGGTAATTATAACAAAGGTGAAAGTAAAGGCACTAATTAAAATATAACATTTATGTCTTTGATAATTTAATTACTACCTACATTTATTTATTTACTTTATTTTTTGTGTATTTAATTGGAGCTTATTTATTTATTGAGCATTTATTTATTTCTGTATTATTTCTGCTGTGTCAGGATCGGTCCTCCAACGGGGTGGGAGAGTTATCAAGCACGTAAAGTTTGGTTCAGATGTGAGCATGTACACTGAAGTTACAACAACTTCCTGTGTCATGGCGAAGACTTGATCTCTGACGCCACGCCACGGACACACCATTGACGAAAACTCGCAAATAGCACAACTTTTCATCTTCAATGCCTTTAGAAGGCACAGCACAAATTTGAAGGTCGGTCGGACTAAATCCCTAGGAGGAGTTCGTTAAAGTACGAAGTGTGTAAATCATCCAAAATTTGACGTAAAATTCAAAATGGCCGACTTCCTGTTGTTTAGGGCATCGCTCCAAGAGGCTTTTTTGTGCGTCTGGACAAGATACACGTACCACAGAAAATTCGTGCACGTAGGTGAAACGTGCGGCGGGGGCTGCTTCGTTAAAAGTCACTTCCTGTTGCCAGCAGGTGGCGCTATGACTGGGTGAATGTCAGCATGTACATGTGTTCAGGGCGGGACTCTCATCCTACATGTACAGTTTGGTCCAGATGTGAGCATGTACACTGAAGTTACGACAACTTCCGTGTCATGGCGAAGAGTTGATCTTTGACGCCACGCCACGGACACGCCCATTGACGAAAACTTGCAAATAGCACAACTTTTCATCTTCAATGCCTTTAGGCACAGCAGAAATTTGAGGTCGGTCGGACTAAATCCCTAGGAGGAGTTCGTTAAAGTACGAAGTGTGTAAATCATCCAAAATTTGACGTAAAATTCAAAATGGCCGACTTCCTGTTGGGTTTAGGCTATGGCTCCAAGAGACTTTTTTGTGCGTCTGGACAAGATACACGTACCACAGAAAATTCGTGCACGTAGGTGAAACTGCGGCGGGGGCTGCTTCGTTAAAGGTCACTTTCTTGCCAGCAGGTGGCGCTATGACTGTGGGTGAATGTCGGCATGTACATGTGTTCAGGGCGGGACTCTCATCCTAGATGTACAGTTTGGTCCAGATGTGAGCATGTACACTGAAGTTACAACAACTTCCTGTTTCATAGCGAATCATCGACGCCACGGACACGCCCATTGACGAAAACGCGCAAATAGCACAACTTTTCATCGTCAATGCCTTTAGAAGGCACAGCAGAAATTTGACGTCGATCCGACTAAATCCCTAGGAGGAGTTCGTTAAAGTACGAAGTGTGTAAATCATCCAAAATGGCCGTAAAATTCAAAATGGCCGACTTCCTGTTGACTTTAGGCTATGGGTTCTTGAGGCTTTTTTGTGCGTCTTGATGATACATGTCCCCAGAAAATTTCGTACATGTAGGTTGAACGTGAACGAGGGGCTAATTTTTCCAATTTTCTAGGTGGCGCTAGCGAGTCATTTTGCACGCCCATGTGCGAAACTTGTAGAATACGAAATTTTTCACCGGTTCTGACATGTTTGCAAATTTTGGTGAGTTTTCGAGTATGTTTAGGCCATGTCAGTTGGGCCTACTTTGCAGAAAAAAAAAAAAAAAAAAATAAAAAAAAATTAAAGCTGCAAGCAGCGTTGGGCGGGCCCTCGCACTTGTAAGCGCGTCCGCCGTGAGCCGGCCGAGTTGCACATTCTGGAGCTCTGCCGGTGCGGCTGTGAATTTCCTACGCGGTTCCGACGCCGCATGAAGGTGCTATATGTCACTTCCTGTGTCCCCTATGTGGAGCTACATAGCACTTGCCGCTATGAATATAAATCGGTATTGGCGTGTAGATGTCTGCGGGGTGGGAGAGTTATCAAGCACGTAAAGTTTGTTTCAGATGTGACATGTACACTGAACAATAATGTACCCAAACAATAAATAAATTCCTTTTATATTTCCCTGCCTTGTTGTTTATGTGTACATACAGAGGAAGAATGTGAGAACAGCACACATTTCATCGTTACTGTGTGTTAGAGCATGGGAGAACAGTGGATACTTTTAATACAGCCCACACCCCTAATACTGTGTAACTATAACAAGTAGAGAACAGAAGAAAAAGATGTTCTTTCTTTACAACTGTCTGCATAGCTTATTCATATTGTGTAATGAATGAAAATAAATAGGCCTACTAGGCTCCTCTCTACTTTGACATTTAAGATTAGCTTGTTTGATCCACCTTCATACACATGTGACATTACTGTACAACTTGAGAAAGGTGAGTGTTTTCTGCTCCAGCCTGCCTAAAAGAAAAGCGTTTTGGGATTAAATGGACTTTATTAGCTGCTGCAGTGCAGGATGAACTCAGAATAGACCCATTTCTCACCTTATTATTCTAAATCATGCAACGAAGAAGAAGAAATGCATAAGAAATCCTGGGACAAAATCTGTCCACAAATACTGTACAGCATGTAGTCTGATGAACAAGACTTGTGTTATAGCTGACTTGGGCAGTGAAATGTTTAATTTTTTAATTCATGTGGTCATAGTTGTCCACAACTCAAATCAGAATAAGAAGAAATGTTTTATACCACCTCAAGAAGGCTTCCTATCAGAAAGGTAGGAAGGTATTTCAAATGTACAACTGCAGTACTTAAATCTAAGTAAAGTAATTTCCCTGACATTTTTGTGTTACTTTACTTTAATAGACCATGTAAGAGGTTTTATACTTCCTGTGAGTATAATCCAATCAATCTTATTTTCATACTGTATATCCGTTGTGTAATTTGATAAATTGTGTTGTATGTCGTGCTCGCATTCAGAGAAGACTCTGACTGCAACATGCGTCTTTGTAAAGAGAGAAACGGACAGAAAAAGTCTCTAACTCTGCCTGTCAGCTCGCTCTGCTCCGTTAAAACTGAATTTACCATACAGAATTGAATACGAGTGCACTCCAGATTTAGCTGCAGCCAGCTGACCGTGTGCTTCTCCCTATACCGCAGTTCTGTGTCCATGCATGCAGCAAACTGAAAGCACTGTCTGTCGGAGCGTCTACGTGAAAAGAGAAGGAAGACATGCTGTAGTATTGTCTTCAGAGTTGTTAAACACCTCAGCGCACTGAAGGAAGCCATCTGACTGTGTGAGGGGCAAGATCGTTGATGTCTGCAGGCAGTAGTAGAGCTCTCCTGTCTGACTGGTCCACCAATAGCAGAGAAGATGACCCCTTGAGACACAGCCCCTCCTCATTTGCATAATGAGGCAGAAATGCATACAAAAATTTAAAAAGACAGGCAGAAATAAATACCATGGGTGAAAATAAATAAGGTAAAAATACAAAGGAAGAATAAAACAGACAAAATATTAAAACACACACATAAATAAATACTAAAAAAATTAGTAATAAATAAAGTTAGTTGAATAAAAAATAAGGTAATTATAACAAAGGTGAATAAGTAAAGGCACTAATTAAAATATATACATTTATGTCTCCTTGTATAATTTAATTACTACCTACATTTATTATTTACTTTTTTTTTTTGTGTATTTAATTGGATGCTTATTTATTTATTGAGCATTTATTTATTTCTGTATTTATTTCTGACTGTGTCAGGATCGGTCCTCCATAGCGGGGTGGGAGAGTTATCAAGCACGTAAAGTTTGGTTCAGATGTGAGCATGTACACTGAAGTTACAACAACTTCCTGTGTCATGGCGAAGACTTGATCTTGACGCCACGCCACGGACACACCCATTGACGAAAACTCGCAAATAGCACAACTTTTCATCTTCAATGCCTTTAGAAGGCACAGCACAAATTTGAAGTCGGTCGGACTAAATCCCTAGGAGGAGTTCGTTAAAGTACGAAGTGTGTAAATCATCCAAAATTTGACGTAAAATTCAAAATGGCCGACTTCCTGTTGATTTTAGGGCATCGCTCCAAGAGGCTTTTTTGTGCGTCTGGACAAGATACACGTACCACAGAAAATTCGTGCACGTAGGTGAAACGTGCGGCGGGGGCTGCTTCGTTAAAAGTCACTTCCTGTTGCCAGCAGGTGGCGCTATGACTGTGTGAATGTCAGCATGTACATGTGTTCAGGGCGGGACTCTCATCCTACATGTACAGTTTGGTCCAGATGTGAGCATGTACACTGAAGTTACGACAACTTCCGTGTCATGGCGAAGAGCTGATCTTTGACGCCACGCCACGGACACGCCCATTGACGAAAACTTGCAAATAGCACAACTTTTCATCTTCAATGCCTTTAGAAGGCACAGCACAAATTTGAGGTCGGTCGGACTAAATCCCTAGGAGGAGTTCGTTAAAGTACGAAGTGTGTAAATCATCCAAAATTTGACGTAAAATTCAAAATGGCCGACTTCCTGTTGGTTTAGGCTATGGCTCCAAGAGCTTTTTTGTGCGTCTGGACAAGATACACGTACCACAGAAAATTCGTGCACGTAGGTGAAACGTGCGGCGGGGCTGCTTCGTTAAAAGTCACTTCCTGTTGCCAGCAGGTGGCGCTATGACTGTGGGTGAATGTCAGCATGTACATGTTCAGGGCGGGACTCTCATCCTACATGTACAGTTTGGTCCAGATGTGAGCATGTACACTGAAGTTACGACAACTTCCGTGTCATGGCGAAGAGTGATCTTTGACGCCACGCCACGGACACGCCCATTGACGAAAACTTGCAAATAGCACAACTTTTCATCTTCAATGCCTTTAGAAGGCACAGCACAAATTTGAGGTCGGTCGGACTAAATCCCTAGGAGGAGTTCGTTAAAGTACGAAGTGTGTAAATCATCCAAAATTTGACGTAAAATTCAAAATGGCCGACTTCCTGTTGGGTTTAGGCTATGGCTCCAAGAGACTTTTTTGTGCGTCTGGACAAGATACACGTACCACAGAAAATTCGTGCACGTAGGTGAAACGTGCGGCGGGGGCTGCTTCGTTAAAGGTCACTTTCTTTGCCAGCAGGTGGCGCTATGACTGTGGGTGAATGTCGGCATGTACATGTGTTCAGGGCGGGACTCTCATCCTACATGTACAGTTTGGTCCAGATGTGAGCATGTACACTGAAGTTACAACAACTTCCTGTTTCATGCGAATCATCGACGCCACGGACACGCCCATTGACGAAAACGCGCAAATAGCACAACTTTTCATCGTCAATGCCTTTAGAAGGCACAGCAGAAATTTGACGTCGATCCGACTAAATCCCTAGGAGGAGTTCGTTAAAGTACGAAGTGTGTAAATCATCCAAAAATGGCCATAAAATTCAAAATGGCCGACTTCCTGTTGACTTTAGGCTATGGGTTCTTGAGGCTTTTTTGTGCGTCTTGATACGATACATGTCCCCAGAAAATTTCGTACATGTAGGTTGAACGTGAACGAGGGGCTAATTTTCCAATTTTCTAGGTGGCGCTAGCGAGTCATTTTGCACGCCCATGTGCGAAACTTGTAGAATACGAAATTTTTCACCGGTTCTGACATGTTTGCAAATTTTGGTGAGTTTTCGAGTATGTTTAGGCCATGTCATTTGGGCCTACTTTGCAGAAAAAAAAAAAAAAAAAAAAAAAAAAAAAAAAAATAATCCGAGCAATTCAATAGGGACCTCACGGTCGTGCTCGGGCCCTAATTAAAGCTGCAGCAGCGTTGGGGGGCCCTCGCATGTAAGCGCGTCGCGCGTGGAGCCGAGTTGCATATTCTGGAGCTCTGCCGGTGCGGCTGTGAATTTCCTACGCGGTTCGACGCCGCATGAAGGTGCTATATGTCACTTCCTGTGTCCCCTATGTGGAGCTACATAGCACTTGCCGCTATGAATATAAATCGGTATTGGCGTGTAGATGTCTGCGGGGTGGGAGAGTTATCAAGCACGTAAAGTTTGTTTCAGATGTGAGCATGTACACTGAACAATAATGTACCCAAACAATAAATAAATTCCTTTTATATTTCCCTGCCTTGTTGTTTATGTGTACATACAGAGGAAGAATGTGAGAACAGCACACATTTCATCGTTACTGTGGTTAGAGCATGGGAGAACAGTGGATACTTTTAATACAGCCACACCCCTAATACTGTGTAACTATAACAAGTAGAGAACAGAAGAAAAAGATGTTCTTTCTTTACAACTGTCTGCATAGCATTCATATTGTGTAATGAATGAAAATAAATAGGCCTACTAGGCTCCTCTCTACTTTGACATTTAAGATTAGCTTGTTTGATCCACCTTCATACACATGTGACATTACTGTACAACTTGAGAAAGGTGAGTTGTTTTCTGCTCCAGCCTGCCTAAAAGAAAAGCGTTTTTGGGATTAAATGGACTTTATTAGCTGCTGCAGTGCAGGATGAACTCAGAAGACCCATTTCTCACCTTATATTCTAAATCATGCAACGAAGAAGAAGAAATGCAAATAATCCTGGGACAATCTGCACAAATACTGTACAGCATGTAGTCTGATGAACAAGACTTGTGTTATAGCTGACTTGGCAGTGAAATGTTTAATTTTTTAATTCATGTGGTCATAGTTGTCCACAACTCAAATCAGAATATAAGAAGAATGTTTTATACCACCTCAAGAAGGCTTCCTATCAGAAAGGTAGGAAGGTATTTCAAATGTACAACTGCAGTACTTAATCTAAGTAAAGTAATTTCCCTGACATTTTGTACTTTACTTTTAATAGACATGTAACAGGTTTTATACTTCCTGTGAGTATAATCCAATCAATCTTATTTTCATACTGTATATCCGGTGTAATTTGATAAATTGTGGTATGTCGTGCTCGCATCTCAGAGAAGACTCTGACTGCAACATGCGTCTTTGTAAAGAGAGAACGGACAGAAAAAGTCTCTAACTCTGCCTGTCAGCTCGCTCTGCTCCGTTAAAACTGAATTTACCATACAGAATTGAATACGAGTGCACTCCAGATTTAGCTGCAGCCAGCTGACCGTGTGCTTCTCCCTATACCGCAGTTCTGTGTCCATGCATGCAGCAAACTGAAAGCACTGTCTGTCGGAGCGTCTACGTGAAAAGAGAAGGAAGACATTGCTGGTAGTATTGTCTTCAGAGTTGTTAAACACCTCAGCGCACTGAAGGAAGCCATCTGACTGTGTGAGGGGCAAGATCGTTGATGTCTGCAGGCAGAGTAAGAGCTCTCCTGTCTGACTGGTCCACCAATAGCAGAGAAGATGACCCCTTGAGTATCAAGCACGTAAAGTTTGGTTCAGATGTGAGCATGTACACGTAAGTTACAACACACTTCCTGTGTCATGGCGAAGACTTGATCTCTGACGCCACGCCACGGACACACCCCATTGACGAAAACGCGCAAATAGCCAACTTTTCATCTTCAATGCCTTTAGAAGGCACAGCAGAAATTTGGTCGGCGGACTAAATCCTAGGAGGAGTTCGTTAAAGTACGAAGTGTGTAAATCATCCAAAATTGACGTAAAATTCAAAATGGCCGACTTCCTGTTGGTTTTAGGGCATCGCTCCAAGAGCTTTTTTGTGCGTCTGAAGATACACGTACCACAGAAAATTCGTGCACGTAGGTGAAACATGCGGCGGGGCTGCTTCGTTAAAGTCACTTCTGTTGCCAGCAGGTGGCGCTATGACTGTGGGTGAATGTCGGCATGTAATGTGTTCGGGCGGGACTCTCCTACATGTACAGTTTGGTCCAGATGTGAGCATATACACTGAAGTTAACACTTTCCTTTTCATTGCGCAAAGATCATCGAACGCCATGGACACGCCCTTGACGAAAACTCGCAAATAGCACAACTTTTCATCTTCAATGCCTTTAGAAGGCACAGCAGAAATTTGAGTCGGTCGACTAAATCCCTAGGAGAGTTCGTTAAAGTACGAAGTGTGTAAATCATCCAAAATTTGACGTAAATTCAAAATGGCCGACTTCCTGTTGGTTTAGGCTATGGCTCCAAGAGACTTTTTTGTGCGTCTGGACAAGAACACGTACCACAGAAAATCCGTGCACGTAGGTGAA
>NW_024044067.1:0-7618 GCF_014851395.1 Micropterus salmoides
TCATGCGAATCATCGACGCCACGGACACGCCCATGACGAAAACTCGCAAATAGCACAACTTTCATCGTCAATGCCTTTAGAAGGCACAGCAGAAATTTGACGTCGATCCGACTAAATCCCTAGGAGGAGTTCGTAAAGTACGAAGTGTGTAAATCATCCAAAATGGCCATAAAATTCAAAATGGCCGACTTCCTGTTGACTTTAGGCTATGGGTTCTTGAGGCTTTTTGTGCGTCTTGATACGATACATGTCCCCAGAAAATTTCGTACATGTAGGTTGAACGTGAAGAGGGGATCATTTCCAATTTTCTAGGTGGCGCTAGCGAGTCATTTGCACGCCATGTGCGAAACTTGTAGAATACGAAATTTTCACCGGTTCTGACATGTTGCAAATTTTGGTGAGTTTTCGAGTATGTTTAGGCCATGTCATTTGGGCCTACTTTGCAGAAAAAAAAAAAAAAAAAAAAAAAAAAAAAAAATAATCCGAGCAATTCAATAGGGACCTCGCACGGTCGTGCTCGGCCCTAATTAAAGCTGCAAGCAGCGTTGGGCGGGCCCTCGCACTTGTAGCGCGTCCGGCGTGAGCCGGCCGAGTTGCATATTCTGGAGCTCTGCGGTGCGGCTGTGAATTTCCTACGCGGTTCCGAGCCGCATGAAGGTGCTATATGTCACTTCCTGTGTCCCCTATGTGGAGCTACATAGCACTTGCGCTATGAATATAAATCGGTATTGGCGTGTAGATGTCGCGGGGTGGGAGAGTTATCAAGCACGTAAAGTTGTTTCAGATGTGAGCATGTACACTGAACAATAATGTACCCAAACAATAAAATAAATTCCTTTTATATTTCCCTGCCTTGTTTATGTGTACATACAGAGGAAGAATGTGAGAACAGCACACATTTCATCGTTACTGTGTGTTAGAGCATGGGAGAACAGTGGATACTTTTAATACAGCCCACACCCCTACTGTGTAACTATAACAAGTAGAGAACAGAAGAAAAAGATGTTCTTTCTTTACAATGTCTGCATAGCTATTCATTGTGTAATGAATGAAAATAAATAGGCCTACTAGGCTCCTCTCTACTTTGACATTTAAGATTAGCTGTTTGATCCACCTTCATACACATGTGACATTACTGTACAACTTGAGAAAGGTGAGTTGTTTTCTGCTCCAGCCTGCCTAAAAGAAAAGCGTTTTTGGGATTAAATGGACTTTATTAGCTGCTGCAGTGCAGGATGAACTCAGAACAGACCCATTTCTCACCTTATTATTCTAAATCATGCAACGAAGAAGAAGAAATGCATAATAAATCCTGGGACAAAATCTGTCCACAAATACTGTACAGCATGTAGTTGATGAACAAGACTTGTGTATAGCTGACTTGGGCAGTGAAATGTTTTTTTAATTCATGTGGTCATAGTTGTCACAACTCAAATCAGAATATAAGAAGAAATTTTATACCACTCAAGAAGGCTTCCTATCAGAAAGGTAGGAAGGTATTTCAAATGTACAACTGCAGTACTTAAATCTAAGTAAAGTAATTTCCCTGACATTTTGTGTTACTTACTTTAATAGACGCATGTAACAGGTTTTATACTTCCTGTGAGTATAATCCAATCAATCTTATTTCATACTGTATATCCGTTGTGTAATTTGATAAATTGTGTTGTATGTCGTGCTCGCATCTCAGAGAAGACTCTGACTGCAACATGCGTCTTTGTAAAGAGAGAAACGGACAGAAAAGTCTCTAACTCTGCCTGTCAGCTCGCTCTGCTCCGTTAAAACTGAATTTACCATACAGAATTGAATACGAGTGCACTCCAGATTAGCTGCAGCCAGCTGACCGTGTGCTTCTCCCTATACCGCAGTTCTGTGTCCATGCATGCAGCAAACTGAAAGCACTGTCTTGGAGCGTCTACGTGAAAAGAGAAGGAAGACATTGCTGGTAGTATGTCTTCAGAGTTGTTAAACACCTCAGCGCACTGAAGGAAGCCATCTGACTGTGTGAGGGGCAAGATCGTTGATGTCTGCAGGCAGAGTAGGAGCTCTCCTGTCTGACTGGTCCACCAATAGCAGAGAAGATGACCCCTTGAGTCAAGCACGTAAAGTTTGGTTCAGATGTGAGCATGTACACTGAAGTTACAACAACTTCCTGTGTCATGGCGAAGACTTGATCTCTGACGCCACGCCACGGACAACCCATTGACGAAAACTCGCAAATAGCACAACTTTTCATCTTCAATGCCTTTAGAAGGCACAGCACAAATTTGAAGTCGGTCGGACTAAATCCCTAGGAGGAGTTCGTTAAAGTACGAAGTGTGTAAATCATCCAAAATTTGACGTAAAATTCAAAATGGCCGACTTCCTGTTGATTTTAGGGCATCGCTCCAAGAGGCTTTTTTGTGCGTCTGGACAAGATACACGTACCACAGAAAATTGTGCACGTAGGTAAACGTGCGGCGGGGGCTGCTTCGTTAAAAGTCACTTCCTGTTGCCAGCAGGTGGCGCTGACTGTCGTGAATGTCAGCATGTACATGTGTTCAGGGCGGGACTCTCATCCTACATGTACAGTTTGGTCCAGATGTGAGCATGTACACTGAAGTTACGACAACTTCCGTGTCATGGCGAAGAGTTGATCTTTGACGCCACGCCACGGACACGCCCATTGACGAAAACTTGCAAATAGCACAACTTTTCATCTTCAATGCCTTAGAAGGCACAGCACAAATTTGAGGTCGGTCGGACTAAATCCTAGGAGGAGTTCGTTAAAGTACGAAGTGTGTAAATCATCCAAAATTTGACGTAAAATTCAAAATGGCCGACTTCCTGTTGATTTAGGCATCGCTCCAAGAGGCTTTTTTGTGCGTCTGGACAAGATACAGTACCACAGAAAATTCGTGCACGTAGGTAAAACGTGCGGCGGGGGCTGCTTCGTTAAAAGTCACTTCCTGTTGCCAGCAGGTGGCGCTATGACTGTGTGAATGTCAGCATGTACATGTGTTCAGGGCGGGACTCTCATCCTACATGTACAGTTTGGTCCAGATGTGAGCATGTACACTGAAGTTACGACAACTTCCGTGTCATGGCGAAGAGTGATCTTTGACGCCACGCCACGGACACGCCCATTGACGAAAACTTGCAAATAGCACAACTTTTCATCTTCAATGCCTTTAGAAGGCACAGCACAAATTTGAGGTCGGTCGGACTAAATCCCTAGGAGGAGTTCGTTAAAGTACGAAGTGTGTAAATCATCCAAAATTGACGTAAAATTCAAAATGGCCGACTTCCTGTTGTTTAGGGCATGGCTCCAAGAGCTTTTTGTGCGTCTGGACAAGATACACGTACCACAGAAAATTCGTGCACGTAGGTAAACGTGCGGCGGGGGCTGCTTCGTTAAAAGTCACTTTGTTGCCAGCAGGTGGCGCTATGACTGTGGTGAATGTCAGCATGTACAGTGTTCAGGGCGGGACTCTCATCCTACATGTACAGTTTGGTCCAGATGTGAGCATGTACACTGGAAGTTACGACAACTTCCGTGTCATGGCGAAGAGTTGATCGACGCCACGGACACCCATTGACGAAAACTTGCAAATAGCACAACTTTTCATCTTCAATGCCTTAGAAGGCACAGCAGAAATTTGAGGTCGGTCGGACTAAATCCTAGGAGGAGTTCGTTAAAGTACGAAGTGTGTAAATCATCCAAATTTGACGTAAAATTCAAAATGGCCGACTTCCTGTTGGGTTTAGGCTATGGCTCCAAGAGACTTTTGTGCGTCTGGACAAGATACACGTACCACAGAAAATTCGTGCACGTAGGTGAAACGTGCGGCGGGGGCTGCTTCGTTAAAGGTCACTTTCTATTGCCAGCAGGTGGCGCTATGACTGTGGGTGAATGTCGGCATGTACATGTGTTCAGGGCGGGACTCTCATCCTACATGTACAGTTTGGTCCAGATGTGAGCATGTACACTGAAGTTACAACAACTTCCTGTTTCATGCGAATCATCGACGCCACGGACACGCCCATTGACGAAAACGCGCAAATAGCACAACTTTCATCGTCAATGCCTTTAGAAGGCACAGCAGAAATTTGACGTCGATCCGACTAAATCCCTAGGAGGAGTTCGTTAAAGTACGAAGTGTGTAAATCATCCAAAAATGGCCATAAAATTCAAAATGGCCGACTTCCTGTTGACTTTAGGCTATGGGTTCTTGAGGCTTTTTTGTGCGTCTTGATACGATACATGTCCCCAGAAAATTTCGTACATGTAGGTTGAACGTGAACGAGGGGCTAATTTTCCAATTTTCTAGGTGGCGCTAGCGAGTCATTTTGCCACGCCCATGTGCGAAACTTGTAGAATACGAAATTTTTCACCGGTTCTGACATGTTGCAAATTTTGGTGAGTTTTCGAGTATGTTTAGGCCATGTCATTTGGGCCTACTTTGCAGAAAAAAAAAAAAAAAAAAAAAAAAAAATTAAAGCTGCAAGCAGCGTTGGGCGGGCCCTCGCACTTGTAAGCGCGTCGCGTGTGAGCCGGCCGAGTTGCATATTCTGGAGCTCTGCCGGTGCGGCTGTGAATTTGCTACGCGGTTATGACGCCGCATGAAGGGTTATATGTCACTTCCTGTGTCCCCTATGTGGAGCTACATAGCACTTGCGCTATGAATATAAATCGGGTTGGCGTGTAGATGTCTGCGGGGTGGGAGAGTTATCAAGCACGTAAAGTTTGTTTCAGATGTGAGCATGTACACTGAACAATAATGTACCCAAACAATAAAATAAATTCCTTTATATTTCCCTGCCTTGTTGTTTATGTGTACATACAGAGGAAGAATGTGAGAACAGCACACATTTCATCGTTACTGTGTGCTGTACCGCAGTTCTGTGTCCATGCATGCAGCAAACTGAAAGCACTGTCTGTCGGAGCGTCTACGTGAAAAGAGAAGGAAGACATGCTGGTAGTGTCTTCAGAGTTGTTAAACACCTCAGCGCACTGAAGGAAGCCATCTGACTGTGTGAGGGGCAAGATCGTTGATGTCTGCAGGCAGAGTAGGAGCTCTCCTGTCTGACTGGTCCACCAATAGCAGAGAAGATGACCCCTTGAGACACACCCTCCTCATTTGCATAATGAGGCAGAAATGCATACAAAAATTTAAAAAAGACAGGCAGAAATAAATACCATGGGTGAAAATAAATAAGGTAATAAATACAAAGGAAGAATAAAACAGACAAAAATATTAAAACACACACATAAATAAATACATTAAAAAAATTAGTAATAAATAAAGTTGAATAAACAAATAAGGTAATTATAACAAAGGTGAATAAGTAAAGGCACTAATTAAAATATATACATTTATGTCTCCTTGTATAATTTAATTACTACCTACATTTATTTATTTACTTTATTTTTTTGTGTATTTAATTGGATGCTTATTTTTTATTGAGCATTATTTATTTCTGTATTTATTTCTGACTGTGTCAGGATCGGTCCTCCAACGGGGTGGGAGAGTTATCAAGCACGTAAAGTTTGGTTCAGATGTGAGCATGTACACTGAAGTTACAACAACTTCCTGTGTCATGGCGAAGACTTGATCTCTGACGCCACGCCACGGACACACCCATTGACGAAAACTCGCAAATAGCACAACTTTTCATCTTCAATGCCTTTAGAAGGCACAGCACAAATTTGAAGTCGGTCGGACTAAATCCCTAGGAGGAGTTCGTTAAAGTACGAAGTGTGTAAATCATCCAAAATTTGACGTAAAATTCAAAATGGCCGACTTCCTGTTGATTTTAGGGCATCGCTCCAAGAGGCTTTTTTGTGCGTCTGGACAAGATACACGTACCACAGAAAATTCGTGCACGTAGGTAAAACGTGCGGCGGGGGCTGCTTCGTTAAAAGTCACTTCCTGTTGCCAGCAGGTGGCGCTATGACTGTGGTGAATGTCAGCATGTACATGTGTTCAGGGCGGGACTCTCATCCTACATGTACAGTTTGGTCCAGATGTGAGCATGTACACTGAAGTTACGACAACTTCCGTGTCATGGCGAAGAGTTGATCTTTGACGCCACGCCACGGACAGCCCATTGACGAAAACTTGCAAATAGCACAACTTTTCATCTTCAATGCCTTTAGAAGGCACAGCACAAATTTGAGGTCGGTCGGACTAAATCCCTAGGAGGAGTTCGTTAAAGTACGAAGTGTGTAAATCATCCAAAATTTGACGTAAAATTCAAAATGGCCGACTTCCTGTTGGGTTTAGGCTATGGCTCCAAGAGATTTTTTGTGCGTCTGGACAAGATACACGTACCACAGAAAATTCGTGCACGTAGGTGAAACGTGCGGCGGGGGCTGCTTCGTTAAAGGTCACTTCTGTTGCCAGCAGGTGGCGCTATGACTGTGGGTGAATGTCGGCATGTACATGTGTTCAGGGCGGGACTCTCATCCTACATGTACAGTTTGGTCCAGATGTGAGCATGTACACTGAAGTTACAACAACTTCCTGTTTCATTGCGAATCATCGACGCCACGGACACGCCCATTGACGAAAACTCGCAAATAGCACAACTTTTCATCGTCAATGCCTTTAGAAGGCACAGCAGAAATTTGACGTCGATCGACTAAATCCCTAGGAGGAGTTCGTTAAAGTACGAAGTGTGTAAATCATCCAAAAATGGCCGTAAAATTCAAAATGGCCGACTTCCTGTTGACTTTAGGCTATGGGTTCTTGAGGCTTTTTTGTGCGTCTTGATACGATACATGTCCCCAGAAAATTTCGTACATGTAGGTTGAACGTGAACGAGGGGCTAATTTTTCCAATTTTCTAGGTGGCGCTAGCGAGTCATTTTGCCACGCCCATGTGCGAAACTTGTAGAATACGAAATTTTTCACCGGTTCTGACATGTTTGCAAATTTTGGTGAGTTTTCGAGTATGTTTAGGCCATGTCATTTGGGCCTACTTTGCAGAAAAAAAAAAAAAAAAAAAAAAATAATAATCCGAGAAATTCAATAGGGACTGCACGGTCGTGCTCGGGCCCTAATTAAGCTGCAAGCAGCGTTGGGCGGGCCCTCGCACTTGTAGCGCGTCCGCGTGAGCCGGCCGAGTTGCATATTCTGGAGCTCTGCCGGTGCGGCTGTGAATTTCCTACGCGGTTCGACGCCGCATGAATGTGATATGTCACTTCCTGTGTCCCTATGTGGAGCTACATAGCACTTGCGCTATGAATATAAATCGGTATTGGCGTGGTAGATGTCTGCGGGGTGGGAGAGTTATCAAGCACGTAAAGTTTGTTTCAGATGTGAGCATGTACACTGAACAATAATGTACCCAAACAATAAAATAAATTCCTTTTATTTCCCTGCCTTGTGTTTATGTGTACATACAGAGGAAGAATGTGAGAACAGCACACTTTCATCGTTACTGTGTGTTAGAGCATGGGAGAACAGTGGATACTTTTAATACAGCCCACACCCTAATACTGTGTAACTCTACAAGTAGAGAACAGAAGAAAAGATGTTCTTTCTTACAACGGTCCAATAGCTTATTCATATGTGTAATGAATGAAATAAATAGGCCTACGAGGCTCCTCTCTACTTTGACATTTAAGATTAGCT
>NW_024044068.1:0-7758 GCF_014851395.1 Micropterus salmoides
ATGACGAAAACTCGCAAATAGCACAACTTTTCATCTTCAATGCCTTTAGAAGGCACAGCACAAAATTGAAGGTCGGTCGGAACTAAATCCCTAGGAGGAGTTCGTTAAAGTACGAAGTGTGTAAATCATCCAAAATTTGACGTAAAATTCAAAATGGCCGACTTCCTGTTGATTTTAGGGCATCGCTCCAAGAGGCTTTTTGGCGTCTGGACAAGATACAGTACCACAGAAAATTCGTGCACGTAGGTAAAACGGCGGCGGGGGCTGCTTCGTAAAAGTCACTTCCTGTGCCAGCAGGTGGCGCTATGACTGTCTGGGTGAATGTCAGCATGTACATGTGTTCAGGGCGGGACTTCATCCTACATGTACAGTTTGGTCCAGATGTGAGCAGGTACACTGAAGTACGACAACTTCCGTGTCATGGCGAAGAGCTGATCTTTGACCCACGCAACGGACACGCCATTGACGAAAACTTGCAAATAGCACAACTTTTCATCTTCATGCCTTTAGAAGGCACAGCAAATTTGAGGTCGGTCGGACTAAATCCTAGGAGGAGTTCGTTAAAGTACGAAGTGTGTAAATCATCCAAAATTTGACGTAAAATTCAAAATGGCCGACTTCCTGGTTAGGGCATCGCTCCAAGAGGCTTTTTGTGCGTCTGGACAAGATACACGTACCACAGAAAATTCGTGCACGTAGGTAAAACGTGCGGCGGGGGCTGCTTCGTTAAAAGTCACTTCCTGTTGCCAGCAGGGGCGCTATGACTGTGGGTGAATGTCAGCATGTACATGTGTTCAGGGCGGGACTCTCATCCTACATGTACAGTTGGTCCAGATGTGAGCATGTACACTGAAGTTACGACAACTTCGTGTCATGGCGAAGAGCTGATCTTTGACGCCACGCCACGGACACCCATTGACGAAAACTTGCAAATAGCACAACTTTTCATCTTCAATGCCTTTAGAAGGCACAGCACAAATTTGAGGTCGGTCGGACTAAATCCCTAGGAGGAGTTCGTTAAAGTACGAAGTGTGTAAATCATCCAAAATTTGACGTAAAATTCAAAATGGCCGACTTCCTGTTGGGTTTAGGCTATGGCTCCAAGAGACTTTTTTGTGCGTCTGGACAAGATACACGTACCACAGAAAATTCGTGCACGTAGGTGAAACGTGCGGCGGGGGCTGCTTCGTTAAAGTCACTTTGTTGCCAGCAGGTGGCGCTATGACTGTGGGTGAATGTCAGCATGTACATGTGTTCAGGGCGGGACTCTCATCCTACATGTACAGTTTGGTCCAGATGTGAGCATGTACACTGAAGTAACAACTTCCGTGTCATGGCGATCATCGACGCCACGGACACGCCCATTGACGAAAACTTGCAAATAGCACAACTTTTCATCTTCAATGCCTTTAGAAGGCACAGCAAAATTTGAGGTCGGTCGGACTAAATCCCTAGGAGGAGTTCGTTAAAGTACGAAGTGTGTAAATCATCCAAAATTTGACGTAAAATTCAAAATGGCCGACTTCCTGTTGGTTTAGGCTATGGCTCCAAGAGACTTTTTTGTGCGTCGGACAAGATACACGTACCACAGAAAATTCGTGCACGTAGGTGAAACGTGCGGCGGGGGCTGCTTCGTTAAAGGTCACTTTCTGTTGCCAGCAGGTGGCGCTATGACTGTGGGTGAATGTCGGCATGTACATGTGTTCAGGGCGGGACTCTCATCCTACATGTACAGTTTGGTCCAGATGTGAGCATGTACACTGAAGTTACAACAACTTCCTGTTTCATGCGAATCATCGACGCCACGGACACGCCCATTGACGAAAACGCAAATAGCACAACTTTTCATCGTCAATGCCTTTAGAAGGCACAGCAGAAATTTGACGTCGATCCGACTAAATCCCTAGGAGGAGTTCGTTAAAGTACGAAGTGTGTAAATCATCCAAAAATGGCCATAAAATTCAAAATGGCCGACTTCCTGTTGACTTTAGGCTATGGGTTCTTGAGGCTTTTTTGTGCGTCTTGATACGATACATGTCCCCAGAAAATTTCGTACATGTAGGTTGAACGTGAACGAGGGGCTAATTTTCCAATTTTCTAGGTGGCGCTAGCGAGTCATTTTGCACGCCCATGTGCGAAACTTGTAGAATACGAAATTTTTCACCGGTTCTGACATGTTTGCAAATTTTGGTGAGTTTTCGAGTATGTTTAGGCCATGTCATTTGGGCCTACTTTGCAGAAAAAAAAAAAAAAAAAAAAAAAAAATTAAAGCTGCAAGCAGCGTTGGGCGGGCCCTCGCACTTGTAAGCGCGTCCGCGTGTGAGCCGGCCGAGTTGCATATTCTGGAGCTCTGCCGGTGCGGCTGTGAATTTGCTACGCGGTTATGACGCCGCATGAAGGTGTTATATGTCACTTCCTGTGTCCCCTATGTGGAGCTACATAGCACTTGCGCTATGAATATAAATCGGTTGCGTGTAGATGTCTGCGGGGTGGGAGAGTTATCAAGCACGTAAAGTTTGTTCAGATGTGAGCATGTACACTGAACAATAATGTACCCAAACAATAAAATAAATTCCTTTATATTTCCCTGCCTTGTTGTTATGTGTACATACAGAGGAAGAATGTGAACAGCACACATTTCATCGTTACTGTGTGCTGTACCGCAGTTCTGTGTCCATGCATGCAGCAAACTGAAAGCACTGTCTGTCGGAGCGTCTACGTGAAAAGAGAAGGAAGACATGGCTGGTAGTGTCTTCAGAGTTGTTAAACACCTCAGCGCACTGAAGGAAGCCATCTGACTGTGTGAGGGGCAAGATCGTTGATGTCTGCAGGCAGTAGGCCTAGAGCTCTCCTGTCTGACTGGTCCACCAATAGCAGAGAAGATGACCCCTTGAGACACAGCCCCTCCTCATTTGCATAATGAGGCAGAAATGCATACAAAATTTAAAAAGACAGGCAGAAATAAATACCATGGGTGAAAATAATAAGGTAAAAAATACAAAGGAAGAATAAAACAGACAAAAATATTAAAACACACACATAAATAAATACATTAAAAAAATTAGTAATAAATAAAGTTGAATAAACAAATAAGGTAATTATAACAAAGGTGAATAAGTAAAGGCACTAATTAAAATATATACATTTATGTCTCCTTGTATAATTTAATTACTACCTACATTATTTATTTACTTATTTTTTGTGTATTTAATTGGATGCTTATTTATTATTGAGCATTTATTTATTTCTGTATTTATTTCTGACTGTGTCAGGATCGGTCCTCCATAGCGGGGTGGGAGAGTTATCAAGCACGTAAAGTTTGGTTCAGATGTGAGCATGTACACTGAAGTTACAACAACTTCCTGTGTCATGGCGAAGACTTGATCTTGACGCCACGCCACGGACACACCCATTGACGAAAACTCGCAAATAGCACAACTTTTCATCTTCAATGCCTTTAGAAGGCACAGCACAAATTTGAAGTCGGTCGGACTAAATCCCTAGGAGGAGTTCGTTAAAGTACGAAGTGTGTAAATCATCCAAAATTTGACGTAAAATTCAAAATGGCCGACTTCCTGTTGTTTAGGCATCGCTCCAAGAGCTTTTTTGTGTCTGGACAAGATACACGTACCACAGAAAATTCGTGCACGTAGGTGAAACGTGCGGCGGGGGCTGCTTCGTTAAAAGTCACTTCCTGTTGCCAGCAGGTGGCGCTATGACTGGGTGAATGTCGCATGTACATGTGTTCAGGGCGGGACTCTCATCCTACATGTACAGTTTGGTCCAGATGTGAGCATGTACACTGAAGTTACGACAACTTCCGTGTCATGGCGAAGAGCTGATCTTTGACGCCACGCCACGGACACGCCCATTGACGAAAACTTGCAAATAGCACAACTTTTCATCTTCAATGCCTTTAGAAGGCACAGCACAAATTTGAGGTCGGTCGGACTAAATCCCTAGGAGGAGTTCGTTAAAGTACGAAGTGTGTAAATCATCCAAAATTTGACGTAAAATTCAAAATGGCCGACTTCCTGTTGGGTTAGGCTATGGCTCCAAGAGACTTTTTTGTGCGTCTGGACAAGATACACGTACCACAGAAAATTCGTGCACGTAGGTGAAACGTGCGGCGGGGGCTGCTTCGTTAAAGGTCACTTTTGTTGCCAGCAGGTGGCGCTATGACTGTGGGTGAATGTCGGCATGTACATGTGTTCAGGGCGGGACTCATCCTACATGTACAGTTTGGTCCAGATGTGAGCATGTACACTGAAGTTACAACAACTTCCTGTTTCATTGCGAATCATCGACGCCACGGACACGCCCATTGACGAAAACGCGCAAATAGCAAACTTTTCATCGTCAATGCCTTTAGAAGGCACAGCAGAAATTTGACGTCGATCCGACTAAATCCCTAGGAGGAGTTCGTTAAAGTAAACGAAGTGTGTAAATCATCCAAAAATGGCCGTAAAATTCAAAATGGCCGACTTCCTGTTGACTTTAGGCTATGGGTTCTTGAGGCTTTTTTGTGCGTCTGATACGATACATGTCCCCAGAAAATTTCGTACATGTAGGTTGAACGTGAACGAGGGGCTAATCATTTCCAATTTTCTAGGTGGCGCTAGCGAGTCATTTTGCCACGCCCATGTGCGAAACTTGTAGAATACGAAATTTTTCACCGGTTCTGACATGTTTGCAAATTTTGGTGAGTTTTCGAGTATGTTTAGGCCATGTCATTTGGGCCTACTTTGCAGAAAAAAAAAAAAAAAAAAAAAAAAAAATAATTAAAGCTGCAAGCAGCGTTGGGCGGGCCCTCGCACTTGTAGCGCGTCCGGCGTGAGCCGGCCGAGTTGCACATTCTGGAGCTCTGCCGGTGCGGCTGTGAATTTCCTACGCGGTTCCGACGCCGCATGAAGGTGCTATATGTCACTTCCTGTGTCCCTATGTGGAGCTACATAGCACTTGCCGCTATGAATATAAATCGGTATTGGTGTGTAGATGTCTGGGGTGGGAGAGTATCAAGCACGTAAAGTTTGTTTCAGATGTGAGCATGTACACTGAACAATAATGTACCCAAACAATAAAATAAATTCCTTTTATATTTCCCTGCCTTGTTGTTTATGTGTACATACAGAGGAAGAATGTGAGAACAGCACACATTTCATCGTTACTGTGTGTTAGAGCATGGAGAACAGTGGATACTTTTAATACAGCCCACACCCCTAATACTGTGTAACTATAACAAGTAGAGAACAGAAGAAAAAGATGTTCTTCTTTACAACTGTCTGCATAGCTTATTCATATTGTTAATGAATGAAAATAAATAGGCCTACTAGGCTCCTCTCTACTTGACATTTAAGATTAGCTTGTTTGATCCACCTTCATACACATGTGACATTACTGTACAACTTGAGAAAGGTGAGTTGTTTTCTGCTCCAGCCTGCCTAAAAGAAAAGCGTTTTGGGATTAAATGGACTTTATTAGCTGCTGCAGTGCAGGATGAACTCAGAACAGACCCATTTCTCAATTATTCTAAATCATGCAACAAGAAGAAGAAGAAATGCATAATAAATCCTGGGACAAAATCTGTCCACAGCATGTAGTCTGATGAACAAGACTTGTGTATAGCTGACTTGGGCAGTGAAATGTTTAATTTTTTTAATTCATGTGGTCATAGTTGTCCACAACTCAATCAGATATAAGAAGAAATGTTTTATACCACCTCAAGAAGGCTTCCTATCAGAAAGGTAGGAAGGTATTTCAAATGTACAACTGCAGTACTTAAATCTAAGTAAAGTAATTTCCCTGACATTACTTTACGCATGTAACAGGTTTTATATCCTGTGAGTATAATCCAATCAATCTTATTTCATACTGTATATCCGTTGTGTAATTTGATAAATGTGTTGTATAGTACTCGTCATCGCTCTCAGAGAAGACTCTGACATGCGTCTTTGTAAAGAGAGAAACGGACAGAAAAGTCTCTAACTCTGCCTGTCAGCTCGCTCTGCTCCGTTAAAACTGAATTTACCATACAGAATTGAATACGAGTGCACTCCAGATTTAGCTGCAGCCAGCTGACCGTGTGTTCTCCCTATACCGCAGTTCGTGTCCATGCATGCAGCAAACTGAAAGCACTGTCTGTCGGAGCGTCTACATGAAAGAGAAGGAAGACATTGCTGGTAGTGTCTTCAGAGTTGTTAAACACCTCAGTGCACTGAAGGAAGCCATCTGACTGTGTGAGGGGCAAGATCGTTGATGTCTGCAGGCAGAGTAGAGCTTCCTGTCTGACTGGTCCACCAATAGCAGAGAAGATGACCCCTTGAGTTATCAAGCACGTAAAGTTTGGTTCAGATGTGAGCATGTACACGTAAGTTACAACCTTCCTGTGTCATGGCGAAGACTTGATCTTGACGCCACGCCACGGACACACCCATTGACGAAAACTCGCAAATAGCACAACTTTTCATCTTCAATGCCTTTAGAAGGCACAGCACAATTGAAGTCGGTCGGACTAAATCCCTAGGAGGAGTTCGTTAAAGTACGAAGTGGTAAATCATCCAAAATTTGACGTAAAATTCAAAATGGCCGACTTCCTGTTGATTTTAGGGCATCGCTCCAAGAGGCTTTTTTGTGCGTTGGACAAGATACACGTACCACAGAAAATTCGTGCAGTAGGTGAAACGTGCGGGGGGGCTGCTTCGTTAAAAGTCACTTCTGTTGCCAGCAGGTGGCGCTAGGATGTGGTGTGAATCAGCATGTACATGTGTTCAGGGCGGGACTCTCATCCTACATGTACAGTTGGTCCAGATGTGAGCATGTACACTGAAGACGAAACTTCGTGTCATGGCGAAGACTTGATCTTTGACGCCACGCCACGGACACGCCCATTGACGGAAAACTGCAAATAGCACAACTTTTCATCTTCAATGCCTTTAGAAGGCACAGCAGAAATTTGAGGTCGGTCGGACTAAATCCCTAGGAGGAGTTCGTTAAAGTACGAAGTGTGTAATCATCAAAATTTGACGTAAAATTCAAAATGGCCGATTCCTGTGGGTTTAGGCTATGGCTCCAAGAGACTTTTTTGTGCGTCTGGACAAGATGAACAGTACCACAGAAAATTCGTGCACGTAGGTGAAACGTGCGGCGGGGGCTGCTCGTTAAAGGTCATTTCTATTGCCAGCAGGTGGCGCTATGACTGTGGTGAATGTCGGCATGTACATGTGTTCAGGGCGGGATCTCATCCTAGATGTACAGTTTGGTCCAGATGTGAGCATGTACACATGAAGTTACAACAACTTCCTGTTTCATAGCGAATCATCGACGCCACGGACACGCCCAATGACGAAAACTCGCAAATAGCACAACTTTCATCGTCAATGCCTTTAGAAGGCACAGCAGAAATTTGACGTCGATCCGACTAAATCCTAGGAGGAGTTCGTTAAAGTACGAAGTGTGTAAATCATCCAAAAATGGTAAAATTCAAAAGGCCGACTTCCTGTTGACTTTAGGCTATGGGTTCTTGAGGCTTTTTGTGCGTCTTGACATGATACATGTCCCAGAAAAATTTCGTACATGTAGGTTGAACGTGAACGAGGGGCTAATTTTTTCCAATTTTCTGTGCGCTAGCGAGTCATTTTGCAACGCCATGTGCGAAACTGTGTAGAATACGAAATTTTCACGGTTCTGACATGTTTGCAAATTTTGGTGAGTTTTCGAGTATGTTTAGGCCATGTCATTTGGGCCTACTTTGCAGAAAAA
>NW_024044069.1:0-7394 GCF_014851395.1 Micropterus salmoides
CGCACGGTCGTGTGAGGTCCCTATTGAATTTGCTCGGATATTATTTTTAGGGCCCGAGCACGACCGTGCGAGGTCCTTATTGAATTTGCTCGGATTATTATTTTTTAGGGCCCGAGCACGACCGTGCGAGGTCCCTATTGAAATTGCTCGATATATTTAGGGCCCGAGCACGACCGGCGAGGTCCCTATTGAAATTGCTCGGATTATTTTTTTTTTTTTTTTTTTTTTTTTTTTTTTTTCTGCAAAGTAGGCCCAAATGACATGGCCTAAACATACTCGAAAACTCACCAAAATTTGCAAACATGTCAGAACCGGTGAAAAATTTCGTATTCTACAAGTTTCGCACATGGGCGTGGCAAAATGACTCGCTAGCGCCACCTAGAAAATTGGAAATGATTAGCCCCTCGTTCACGTTCAACCTACATGTACGAAATTTTCTGGGGACATGTATCGTATCAAGACGCACAAAAAGCCTCAAGAACCCATAGCCTAAAGTCAACAGGAAGTCGGCCATTTTGAATTTTATGGCCATTTTTGGATGATTTACATACTTCGTACTTTAACGAACTCCTCCTAGGGATTTAGTCGGATCGACGTCAATTTCTGCTGTGCCTTCTAAAGGCATTGACGATGAAAAGTTGTGCTATTTGCGCGTTTTCGTCAATGGGCGTGTCCGTGGCGTCGATGATTCGCAATGAAACAGGAAGTTGTTGTAACTTCAGTGTACATGCTCACATCCGGACCAAACTGTACATGTAGGATGAGAGTCCCGCCCTGAACACATGTACATGCCGACATTCACCCACAGTCATAGCGCCACCTGCTGGCAACAGAAAGTGACCTTTAACGAAGCAGCCCCCGCCGCACGTTTCACCTACGTGCACGAATTTTCTGTGGTACGTGTATCTTGTCCAGATGCACAAAAAAGTCTCTTGGAGCCATAGCCTAAACCCAACAGGAAGTCGGCCATTTTGAATTTTACGTCAAATTTTTGGATGATTTACACACTTCGTACTTTAACGAACTCCTCCTAGGGATTTAGTCCGACCGACCTCAAATTTGTGCTGTGCCTTCTAAAGGCATTGAAGATGAAAAGTTGTGCTATTTGCAAGTTTTCGTCAATGGGCGTGTCCGTGGCGTGGCGTCAAAGATCACTCTTCGCCATGACCGAAGTTTCGTAGCTTCAGTGTACATGCTCACATCTGGACCAAACTGTACATGTAGGATGAGAGTCCCCCCTGAACACATGTACATGCTGATATTCACCCACATCATAGCGCCACCTGCTGGCAACAGGAAGTGACTTTTAACGAAGCAGCCCCCGCCGCACGTTTCACCTACGTGCACGAATTTTCTGTGGTACGTGTATCTTGTCCAGACGCACAAAAAAGTCTCTTGGAGCCATAGCCTAAACCCAACAGGAAGTCGGCCATTTTGAATTTTACGTCAAATTTTGGATGATTTACACACTTCGTACTTTAACGAACTCCTCCTAGGGATTTAGTCCGACCGACCTCAAATTTCTGCTGTGCCTTCTAAAGGCATTGAAGATGAAAAGTTGTGCTATTTGCAAGTTTTCGTCAATGGGCGTGTCCGTGGCGTGGCGTCAAAGATCAACTCTTCGCCATGACACGGAAGTTGTCGTATCTTCAGTGTACATGCTCACATCTGCACCAAACTGTACATGTAGGATGAGAGTCCAGCCCTGAACACATGTACAGCTACATTCACCCACATCATAGCGCCACCTGCTGGCACAGGAAGGACTTTTAACGAAGCAGCCCCCGCCGCACGTTTCACCTACTGCACAATTTTCTTGGTACGTGTATCTTGTCCAGACGCACAAAAAAGTCCTGGAGCCATAGCCTAAACCCAGGAAGTCGGCCATTTTGAATTTTACGTCAAATTTTGGATGATTTACCACTTCGTACTTTACAACTCCTCCTAGGGATTTAGTCCGACCGACCTCAAATTTCTGCTGTGCCTTCTAAAGGCATTGAAGATGAAAAGTTGTGCTATTGCAAGTTTTCGTCAATGGGCGTGTCCGTGGCGTGGCGTCAAGATCAACTCTTCGCCATGACACGGAAGTTGTTGTAACTTCAGTGTACATGCTCACATCTTAACCAAACTTTACGTGCTTGATAACTCTCCCACCCCGTATGGAGGACCGATCCTGACACAGCCAGAAATAAATACAGAAATAAATAAATGCTCAATAAATAAATAAGCATCCAATTAAATACACAAAAAAAAAGTAAATAATAAATGTAGGTAGTAATTAAATTATACAAGGAGACATAAATGTTTATATTTTAATTAGTGCCTTTACTTATTCACCTTTGTTATAATTACCTTATTTGTTTATCAACTTTATTTATTACTAATTTTTTAATGTATTTATTTATGTTGTGTTTTAATATTTTTGTCTGTTTTATTCTTCCTTTGTATTTATTTACATTATTTATTTCACCCATGGTATTTATTTCTGCCTGTCTTTTTTAAATTTTGTATGCATTTCTGCCTCATTATGCAAATGAGGAGGGGCTGTGTCTCAAGGGGTCATTTTCTCTGCTATTGGTGGACCAGTCAGACAGGAGCGCTCTAGGCTACTCTGCCTGCAGACATCAACGATCTTGCCCCTCACAGTCAGATGGCTTCCTTCAGTGCGCTGAGGTGTTTAACAACTCTGAAGACAATACTACCAGCCATGTCTTCCTTCTCTTTTCACGTAGACGCTCCGACAGACAGTGCTTTCAGTTTGCTGCATGCATGGACACAGAACTGCGGTATAGGGAGAAGCACACGGTCAGCTAGCTGCAGCTAAATCTGGAGTGCACTCGTATTCAATTCTGTATGGTAAATTCAGTTTTAACGGAGAAGAGCGAGCTGACAGGCAGAGTTAGAGACTTTTTCTGTCCGTTTCTCTCTTTACAAAGACGCATGTTGCAGTCAGAATCTTCTCTGAGATGCGAGCACGACATACACACAATTATCAAATTACACAACGGATATACAGTATGAAAATAAGATTGATTGGATTATACTCACAGGAAGTATAAAACCTCTTACATGGGTCTATTAAAAGTAAAGTAACACAAAAATGTCCGGGAAATTACTTAGATTTAAGTACTGCAGTTGTACATTTGAAATACCTTCCTACCTTTCTGATAGGAAGCCTTCTTGAGGTGGTATAAAACATTTCTTCTTATATTCTGATTTGAGTTGTGGACAACTATGACCACATGAATTAAAAAAATTTCACTGCCCAAGTCAGCTATAACACAAGTCTTGTTCATCAGACTACATGCTGTACAGTATTACTACAGATTTTGTCCCAGGATTTATTATGCATTTCTTCTTCTCGTTGCATGGTTTAGAATAATAGGTGAGAAATGGGTCTGTTCTGAGTTCATCCTGCACTGCAGCTAATAAAGTCCATTTAATCCCAAAAAGCTTTTCTTTTAGGCAGGCTGGAGCAGAAAACAACTCACCTTTCTCAAGTTGTACAGTAATGTCACATGTGTATGAAGGTGGATCAAACAAGCTAATCTTAAATGTGAAAGTAGAGAGGAGCCTAGTAGGCCTATTTATTTTCATTCATTACACAATATGAATAAGCTATGCAGACAGTTGTAAAGAAAGAACATCTTTTTCTTCTGTTCTCTACTTGTTATAGTTACACAGTATTAGGGGTGTGGGCTGTATTAAAAGTATCCACTGTTCTCCCATGCTCTAACACACAGTAACGATGAAATGTGTGCTGTTCTCACATTCTTCCTCTGTATGTACACATAAACAACAAGGCAGGGAAATATAAAAGGAATTTATTTTATTGTTGGTACATTATTGTTCGGTGTACATACTCACATCTGAAACAAACTTTCGTGCTTGATAACTCTCCCACCCCGCAGACATCTACACGTTAATACCGATTTATATTCATAGCGGCAAGTGCTATGTAGCTCCACATAGGGGACACAAGAAGTGACATATAGTACCTTCAGCGGCGTCGGAACCGCGTAGGAAATTCACAGCCGCACCGGCAGAGCTCCAGAATGAGCAATCGGCCGGCTCACGCGCGGACGCGCTTACAAGTGCGAGGGCCCGCCCAACGCTGCTTGCAGCTTTAATTTTTATTGTTACACGTTGTGAAGTGTGTTGTCTATTTGTTGTGTATTTTATGTACGTCAAATTCCGTACAAATTCCACTGCCATTTGTTGTGTGCCTAATAAAACAATCTAATCTAATCTATGAAACCCTAACCAGAAAACCAAAATCAACAGCAGGGGGGCAGGAGGCCAAGTTGTGAAGGGTGAGTCTGTTGCACAACACTACCAGTTGAAGACCAGTTGACAAACAGATGAGCAGACCCAGCAGGCCACCGCTCTTTAGTCTGCAGATATAAACAGAATGGGATGTGCCTTCATTGGCAGCGTCAGATACCGATTGACCTTCTCAGTATTTAAGGTTCCATATCAGCTGGTGCAAAGATTGACTGCCATTTGGGCCTTCATGACTGACTTTCCTGGAAGCCTGCATTACAAATACCGATCTTTGGGGATAAGTAAAGTTGGATTTGCAGAGATTTAAGACATCAGATATGAGGTAGGTGATTTTATTTATTACAATAAAATACGAACTAGATTTGAAAATGTACAAGATGACTTGTACTCCTCATTTGTTGAGTTCTACAGAGGGTTAAACATGCTTCAGTCAGCTACAGTAGTTGACCTTCTCTACACGGGTTAAACAAAAGACTTGCAGATTTGCAGCTCTAAACCTTGGGAAAGGATTGTAATTCTCTGTGGTCTCTCCCTTCGAGTTGTTAAATTATAAGGACACACCGTAGTGACCCAGTTTTGCTTGAAATCAGAACAGACTCTCTGCCCTCCACTCTGCCCAGTCAGCCAACTGTAATGTAACACTGCACACAGCCACAGAGATGGTGCTGACAAAAGGTTACATGCCTCTGCGTCTGACTGCAAACCAGGAAAATGAAACTCTGACACGCCTGTCACCACTACACACTTACTGCTCGTATGAAACTGCTTTACCCTTATGGTAAAACCATAATGGAAATAAAAAACCCTTAGTGCCCTTTTGTGTGAAAACATCATTATATTCGCTGTAGTGTTTTGCAGTGGAAGACTTTAAATCATTTTTCAAATATCTAAAATGTTTAGTAATCCATATGTAGCTTAAGACACTTGTTTCATGTAACACATTAAGGTTGGACAAATGTGGGCTTCTGAAAACGGTTTTCTTGTGGGGGTGGAATTAGAATGAAGTCAGAAACAGAAATCACCCCATTTCTCGGCCTAATCAGTGGATTTGTGTCCCATTCCACCTGATAAACTAAAAGTAAACTAAACATAATACAGTGCTATAGGGAAGGTGAACTATTTTGCTTTAGCAATGCCATTGGCACGGCCATCATCATTGTGAGTTTGAGCATGTACAGGAGCTTAAAAACTGTTTAAATATTAGGTTTGTATCAATTTGTAGTACGCAAAGACAGAATTCAAAGTCAATTAAAGCTGCAAGCAGCGTAGGGCGGGCCCTCGCACGTGTAGCGCATCCGCGTGTGAGCCGGCCGAGTTGCACATTCTGGAGCTCTGCCGGTGCGGCTGTGAATTTGCTACATGGTTCCGACGCTGCATGAAGGTGCTATATGTCACTTCCTGTGTCCCCTATGTGGAGCTACATAGCACTGCCGCTATGAATATAAATCGGTATGGCGTATAGAAGTCTTCGGGGTGGGACAGTTATCAAGCACGTAAAGTTTTTTCAGATGTGAGCATGTACACTGAAGTTACAGCAACTTCCTGTGTCATGGCGGAGACTTGATCTTTGACGCCACGCCACGGACACACCCATTGACGAAAACTCGCAAATAGCACAACTTTTCATCTTCAATGCCTTTAGAAGGCACAGCACAAATTTGAAGTCGGTCGGACTAAATCCCTAGGAGGAGTTTGTAAAAGTATGAAGTGTGTAAATCATCCAAAAATGGCCGTAAAATTCAAAATGGCTGACTTCCTGTTGACTTTAGGGTATGGGTTCTTGAGGCTTTTTTGTGCGTCTGGACAAGATAAATGTACCACAGAAAATTTGTGCACGTAGGTGAACGTGCAGCGGGGGCTGCTTCGTTAAAGGTCACTTTCTGTTGCCAGCAGTTGGCACTATGACTGTGGGTGAATGTCGGCATGTACATGTGTTCAGGGCGGACTGTCATCCTACATGTACACTTTGGTCCAGATGTGAGCATGTACACTGAAGTTACAACAACTTCCTTTTCATAGCGAATCATCGACGCCACGGACACGCCCATTGACGAAAACTCGCAAATAGCACAACTTATCTTCAATGCCTTTAGAGGCACAGCAGAAATTTGAGGTCGGTCGGACTAAATCCCTAGGAGGAGTTCGTTAAAGTACGAAGTGGTAAATCATCCAAAAATCATGGGTTCACCGGTTCTGACATGTTTGCAAATTTTGGTGAGTTTCGAGTATGTTTAGGCCATGTCAATTGAGCCTACTTTGCAGAAAAAAAAAAAATATATATCTATATATAATCTTAGCAAATTCAATAGGGACCTCGCACGGTCGTGCTCGGGCCCTAATAATCTTAGCAAATTCAATAGGGACCTCACACGGTCGTGCTCGGGCCCTAATAATCTTAGCAAATTCAATAGGGACCTCACCGGTCGTGCTCGGCCCTAAAAAAAAAATATAATCTTAGCAAATTCAATAGGGACCTCACACGGTCGTGCTCGGGCCTAAAAAAAAAATATATATATATATATTATTAAAGCTGCAAGCAGCGTTGGGCAGGCCCTCGCACTTGTAAGCGCGTCCGCGTGTGAGCCGGCCGAGTTGCATATTCTGGAGCTCTGCCGGTGCGGCTGTGAATTTGCTACGCGGTTATGACGCCGCATGAAGGTGCTATATGTCACTTCCTGTGTCCCTATGTGGAGCTACATAGCACTTGGCTAGAATATAAATCGGTATTGGTGTGTAGATGTCTGCGGGTGGGAGAGTTATCAAGCACGTAAAGTTTGTTTCAGATGGGAGCATGTACACTGAACAATAATGTACCCAAACAAATAAAAATTCCTTTTATATTTCCCTGCCTTGTTGTTTATGTACATACAGAGGAAGAAGTGAGAACAGCACACATTTCATCGTTACTGTGTGTTAGAGCATGGGAGAACCGTGGATACTTTTAATACAGCCCACACCCCTAATACTGTGTAACTATAACAAGTAAGAACAGAAGAAAAAGATGTTCTTTCTTTACAACTGTCTGCATAGCTATTCATATTGTGTAATGAATGAAAATAAATAGGCCTACTAGGCTCCTCTCTACTTTCACATTTAAGATTAGCTTGTTG
>NW_024044070.1:0-12995 GCF_014851395.1 Micropterus salmoides
TTCATGGGTATTTGTAAATAAGTGATAATTTCTGGATCGCAGAACATTTTGAATACCTTCATTTGGGTTATTGTTTGCAAGTTAACAATTTACTTACTCCAACTGGGCTGAGGCAGGGCCACGAGAAGGCACACAACACACACACCACACACAGAGTGTTTAAAGCTGCAATATATTCTGACACTAGAGGGCAGTAAGTCACTTCTGTAAACAATCTGCCTTACCTGGATGTGGCGTGAGACATTGAGGACCGAGTTATAAATAACTATTTTTAATAATATAACGCATTTCAATGAAATCACTTATTTCACTTACAATGGCAGCCAATGTCACTGCAACATCATCGCAATGTATTGTGGGGAGTATCTGCTATATTGTAAGGCCACAAACACAAGCCCAGCACCTCAACTGGGTCGAAGAGTGTAGTTTTATAATTAACCCTAGGTTCCCAGAAGTTGGAGCCTTTCCTTATTGACTTACGGGGCCCTTATTTTAACAATAAGCATGGCGTTGTTGCTTTTGGGGCGTGTCCAACTCCAATTTGCTAGTTAACCGCAGAAAAAATGGTCATTGCGCCCCCACATGGTTCAAAGGGGTACTTCTGTGAATTAGTCATGGGTGTGTTTTGGGTGTAATATGCAATACACCAATCTGAGTGTCATCTCCCATTCCCTTTAAAACCAGGTGCGCTTGCAGCTTGGCGAATTGCTATTATAATGGCGGAGGACAGACACATTGTTAAAACCATCAACTGACTGGTTGAATTGCAGACTCACAGCAGAGAGGGGGATGTGGACAGAAGTGTGGATGTGACATAAAAACTATTTGATCACAAAGCCTAATGTTACTCTCTGTGGTTTATCAGTGAAGAGTCAGAACTCCCACTGCAGACTGGAGTCTGTTAACAGATAGACAGACGCTGTCTCCTCTATGACACATTGTTTAGTGCTTCAGACAGAGTGTTTTTATTTTTTTTTTACGATTTACTTTAATGATTAGAGAGGCTGCTTACATTGTTGTTCAACGTTATCACAGCCCAGTGCCATTATGCATTAAGGTACCATTAACACTGCCCAGAAAGTGGCTCAACAACAGCCTGGCCTTTGCTAATTTAGATAACGCTAGCAAAGTTAACTAACGTAACATCATTTAACTTAGGCTATAGCTAGCTACCCAACATGTGTTTACAGCACGTGAACAACAGCACATACAGTTAGCAAGGTAGCTAGCTAGCTGGGGATGCATTGGTGTCGGGACCATCACAGAAATCTCGACCACATCACCGGGAACAAATCGTCACTGTTTCCCCGTAGCATTTATTTATAGCATCGCACATATGTAATGACAAACTGAACAGAGCAATAACTAGAACAACCCCTCATTCTCACACTGTCATTTAAGTTATTATCATTGGCTGGCAATTCAGCTGGTTAGTCAGGCCCTACCCTGTCTGTATGTGAGTGTAACGTTATTTTTTCCATGAAACTGCTTTTGTACACAACAAATCCGTGTCAACAACAACATAGCTAGTTCAGAAGGTTTCTACCCGGAGGCGAATTACCAATGAGGTCGTGTCCTCTCCAAAATAAACAGAGCCGGTCATTAAAACATTAAAAACACTGCATAAAGCAGTTCCATCCTAAAAAAACGAGTGTCTCTTCAATGGGCTGGGCGCCAGCGAGCCAGCTGGACATGTTCTAATGTCAGTCAGTGCTTAGGTATAACAGGTAGAATGCAACAGAACTTTTACTCTTTATTGATCAATAGAGTGCACTGTTTTATTGCAGCTTTTGTTTGATAAACAACCTGGCAGTGTTTCCGAAAGCAATGTGCTCATGTCTTTTTTCCCTCTGTCTGCGGAATCCGGACCATCTAGTCAATCTAGTCAATATTTGAGAGCTCTTGCCATAGTGATTTTTGATCTGGACCAGGTCTAATGTGTAAATGTAATGTATAAATCCCCCTCTATAGTATTTTCACTAATAGAATAAAGGTTTTACATATCTGAATGTGGGTTTCGAACAACATTATGGCATTTTGAAACCTACTTAAGTAAAAATGTTGTTTGTACCATTTACTGAAAAGTACTCATGATGCAGTAAAATGCAGCAAACCTTTCATTGTTTCACTATTAGGCTACATCAGATGTTTCTGGATTAATATTACTGCTGCATTAATGTGCATGTTGCGTTTCACTGCTGTAGATTTTTAAGGTAAAACTAATTTTAGCTCCATTATATCTTGTTAGTTAATTCATCTACAAAATAAACAAAACAAACAAAAACTCAGCAAAAAGGTTTTCAGCTTTGTGATGATGCATTTTCCATAAAAAATACTTTCACTGGACAGGATGGGTATAAATTTGATGTCAGCTGCCAGACAAATGTAGTAGAATTGTAGCCTAACCCACGTGCTCTGGAAAGATTGTAGCACTGAGTGCAAACCAATTTGTCCCGCAGTCTCTCGTCTTCTGTATAATTGTTGAAATTACTGTCATTAATGTTTGTGTTCCACATTGCTTAATTTGTGAGATTTATTAGAGTTGTTCATTTATGGTAGATTTCCTGCCTTTTATAGAGTGCTTGTTACCAGTGGTAGAAGCCTGTAGGCAATGGGAGTCTCATTGAGGCTTCCTCTGTAGAATATTCAGCGGTGCCTTGATGAGCCCACAACCCACTAAAAGTTAAACATGCCAAGCGTCTTTTCCCTCAGCTGTCACTGTCACACACCCATTGCTGTGCCACATATGCTCATCACTCACTGGTAGCTGACCTGGTTTACCCTTATGTGTTTCATATGTATGTGCTTTTTGCAATAGGCTACTGTAGCCTCCTCAGGATTCCCCATGAGTTATTTTAGTGCTCTTGGTGTAGTGTGCACTTTTGTCCAGCAGGTGGTGTGTGTTTTATGTGATTCAAGGGCACCAGAGCACTTCAGAGAATTGCACTGCAGGAAACAAGTGAGCAAAAGGTTCTCCCTATATTACCTACACATACACAGACATCTATATATAAATGTATTTTGCTGACATAATAGAAACAAATGTGCTCTCAATGTGTTAATACAGGTCTTGTGTGATGGGCAATGCCAACAACCAATAAGATGTGCTGAGATTGACATGTGATGTGTATATGACAATAGTCATTACGTTTTCACCTGATGTGAGAGTTCCAGCACAAGCGCTGATGCCCCACAGTGTTTTCATTCCTCTGTCCTTATTTTAGCCGAGAGTCCTTCAGGTGCCTTTTGGCAAACTACAGGAGGGGGTACAGACAATTCCTTAGATTCCATGTCTTGGTTTGTGTTCTGACATGCACTGTCAACTGTGGGACCTTATATAGACAGGTGTGTGCCTTTCCAAAACATGTCCAATCAGCTGAATTTACCACAGGTGGACTCCAATCAAGTTGTAGAAACATCTCAAGGATGATCAGCAGAAACAGCCTAAATAAATTTTTAAACAGTGGAATGCATTTGCTTTACTCTCTTTTCAAACAAGGGAATCCAAATTACGTACCTGGGTACCTGGGTTTATGTGTCCCCCTCCCCCACGTCACTACAGGAGGGTTATAAAGGGGTGGAGCTCCGGTGTCCCCTTTCCTCTGGTATGTCTGCATTGTACCCACCAAACAACAAGCTTCAGCTTCACCAAAACGTGTGGGTGGAAAAAGGGTTGGACAAGGAGCTTGCTTACATACGCCACATTTCAAGTTGATTGGGATTTATAAAGGGAAATCAGCGTAGGACGTGCGTGTGCACTGTTTTATAAATCCTGACTTGCAGGTGCACCCCATTATCATTAAAAGGATTTATTCATTTTTAACAAATAGAATCCAACAAATCAAGGTAAATGGCTTTCTCTCCACAATGAAATATTGCAACACAGGAGTGCCTCAGGGCTGCGTTAGTTCCCCCCTTTTATTTACACTGTACACTAATGACTGTAGGAGCACACAGCCCAATTGTTATGTCATTTCAGACGACACCATTGTAATAAGTCTGCTGCATGCCAGTGACTGCCCTTCTGCTTGCGGCTGGTGTGACAGCCACTACCTCATGCTTAATATTAACAAAACTAAGGAAATGATCTTTGACTCCAGGAATGTGTGTGTTCATCACCCTATGAACTTGAATAATAGCGTCATTGAACAGGTGTCCTATAAATATCTGGGTATCATGGTGGACAACAATTTGTGTTGGAGTGTCCAGGTAGATTCCTTATGTGTCAAACTGGCCCAAAGACTTCATTTCCTTAGGAGACTCCGATTGTACGGTGTCTGTACTGAGATTATGTTAACCTTTTATAAGGCTGTGATGGAGATCATTGTAATATGTGACATGGCAGCCTGGTTAGGCGCCCTCACTGTACAGTCTACATCAAGACTTATGTACATGATAAAAATCACTATGAAAGTGATGGGCATGAAGAACCTTCACCAGCCACTTTAGTCTGTGTTTGAGATTGCTGTTGTCAAGCATGCTATCAAATCCTAGATGATCCTTGTACTATTGTACTATTCTCTGACTATGAGCTGCCATCAGGAAGACGACTTAGAGCCAGCAGATGCAGAAGTAATCATTTTAAACTTTCTTTCCTCTTGTTGACAGCTTGCTCGTGTTATAGTAGTGTACTATATGATTGCTGGTTTTTGATATTTTTAGCTAACTATTATTGATAGTTATATTTATTTATTATTTTCCTTTTATGGAAGGTGCACTTATTATCACATATTATCTACTTTTGTATACTATTTTACTATGGTCTGTGGTGTTTGTCTGTGTATATATGCTGTTTTATGTGCACTATTGGCCCAAGAAAAATTTCTCCTTGGAGACAATAAAGTTTATCTCTCATCATCTCATCTGTGTGTTGAACATACGCAACCTTTAGGAGTCTTTTCTACCTACAGTTGAGACCAAATGAGACCCCAGAGCAGGGAGGGAAGTGACCAGACAAACCTCAAAACAAAACCCCAAAACCCAGAACCACAACCGATGTGACAGTACAAACCGACCAGTATGGACCCAGCATAATACTCTTTTTGGTGAACTGTATGAGCTGATTTTTACTCTCTTGCAAAACAGCAGCAAATGCAGTCATGTGAATGACATGAGCACATGATCTGTTACGTTTTATATGATGTGGACCCAGGTGCGGACACAAAACTCACAAGGCAAGTTAAAGTTTCCAGGTTTTATTCACAAATAAGGTGCAAAGGTGATGCAAGCAGATCCAGGTAAGGCTCAAGTCGGGGCAGGCAGGCCTGAGCAGGAGTGGTCTCAGTTCAAAGACTGTAAGCTCAAAAACTTTAAGTGCAGGAATCTTGAAACAAGGAAAAATATAGAGCAACATCAGTCTAGACACACTAGAGATGCTCTAAATACAACAGAGCAGATTTGCCTGAAAGTACTCAGCCATGTGAAGGTAGTGAATAATCTGATGACAAGTCACAGGAAATCCAGTGTCTAAATGCCAAACTCTGATGAGGAGATTTCAACCCTGTATGCCACTTTGTCAAGTGATCTGCTCTTTGCCATGCCCAAAAACAATGGGTATACAATCACTGTCGGCCCAACACCGGTGACAGTCTGCTAGGCGCTGGTTCCGTGGTCTGAAACAGACTTTTGTTGGTTCTCCCTTGTTTAGCAATTTTCCAACATCCATGACTACATTTTCAGCTTTCTGTCTAAGTCCTTGTGCTAACTTATACTGCTAATAAAAACAACTTATGTTATTATCAGGCAGCAACTGGAGGGGAGGACACATGATGCAGCAGGACTTTGAGGATTGCCAGAGTTTTATGACAGTCCTCCCAAGTGAGTGATAGAAATGTGTGTGTTGCTGGTGTTTGGCTGGTCCAAGGGCTTAGACAGACATTCTGTCATCTTGTTTCTCTTGACCTCTTTGGCTTGGACGAGCATTGATCAATGTTTTTTTGGGCTCTCTGGTCCCACAGTGATCAGCAGTGCCAAGAAAACTGAGCTAAAATCAATCTGTGTCAGCTGCTCAGACTATAGCTAGTAAATATTGCTCAGCAGGGAAGGCCACACTGAAAGAAAAAACATTTTTTTAGCAACAAGGCATTTCAAAGTGCTTTACATAAAAGCAACATAGGGAAATATAAAAAAGACATTTAAATAGAGTTAAATAGAAAATATACACAGTTTAATTTATCCGGTAAACCTATTTGTTCACCCATAATTCTAATGGGTTACGAATAATCAGGCTTACGATATTTAATAACTCTTATGACTAAAAGCAGTCAAAACGGTGGAGAAAATTTAATTGAACTGTGCCCTGACAGTCAAAATGTTCAGTCCTACTCAGCTCTGCCCTGACGAATCGTGACCCAGAGAGCGATTCAACCAGGAACAGGCCACGCTGGCGGACCTGTGGCCGCACTGCAGGACCGGGGGAGCAGGCAGAGGAGCGCTGGGCTCTGAGCACGGTGTGTGTGTGTGTGAGAGATGTCTGCACGAGACAGTGTTGTCGTACTCGTAAGCTCATGTTACGCCATCTGACCATATAGGGACGGGGGCATGGAGAGAGCTCTGCTCGGGGCAAAGAGTGTGCTGCTTATGCAGTGAGTCCAGGCTGCTTGTCAGACGTCTGACTAACGCGCAGCTGGCTCACACATCCTTGTTATGTAAGAGCAGCAACAAGGACACGGTGATGCCGTGATACTGGCACTGCCGGGGGTAACATGCTTGATGTGTGGAGCAGCACAATGATAACACCAGCACACATTGCCCTGCTGATTTTCTTAGGGAAGAAACATTTGTATTATGTTGTTAGCTGCAGCTAATGGCAGCAATGTGGTTACACGTGGTCTCCCTGGTCAGCTGATCCAGGGGCAGACCGCGTGTTAACTTCATGTTGGGCTTGTGTTAGCTTGACATTAGCTTAATGTTAGCTTCTCCTCGCACGGGCTCAGCCACAGTTGTTAACCCCAGACATCAGAGGAGGCCTTCCTACCACTAATAGGAGGCGGAAAGGGGAACCCCAGGGTTCCCTGGGAGCATCCCTCGCAGCTTCAGCTGGGCTCCGGTTCCACTGTAGGTTGGGGGGAGGGATGGGAGAGCCGCATGAAGCCTGACTATGAGAAGAGACGGAGCTGCCCTGCTCCCATACATCCAACGCAGTGGCGGATTGGCCATCTGGCAATTCTGGCAAATGCCAGAGCGGGCAGACCATTTATTTTTAAATATATATATAAATAGGCCTACACTCAAATTGGGAGAGAGAGAGTGCAACAGGAGCTGATTGTCAGTAGCTAGGTTACTTTTGTCAGAAAGGAAAATGATAGCTAGATAATGGTCTTTAAAATGAGGGAAAACGCTGCTGTAAAAGTTAGAGAAAGGAAAAAGACAAAAGTCTGCCGCTGCCAAATGCGTAAAGTGAGCCGAAGGTTTAAATTCTGCTGAAGCTGCAGCAGAGGACAGTAGGCCTATAGTGCCACAAAGGTAGGAAGAAATTACAGGTAGTTCAAGTGTTTTTCACACAATTCATGCTATTCAAGTGTTTTTTTGTTTTTTACAGTAGCCAATTTAAAATGTCCTTGCTTCGTGATAAGTGTTAGCTAGCACCTTACTAAATCGCATGACTGAAATATCAGTAGATAAGGTGGGATTTAGGGTTAACAGTCTGCTAGAGGCTGCTTGCAATATAGTTAACTCATCAAAAATCTATAACAATGGCCATCTACTACTGCAGACATTTGTAGTGAACTGTACTTTGAACACAAGTAGCTAGTCATATATTAAAATGGAATATTGAATACATGCATACACAGACTACAGTATGTTATTAATCCTTATGTAGGGTGGAACATAGGCTTCTATTACAGGCACTCATATGCAAAGTTAGATGAGGTATAATCAGCCACTGGCTTACTTCTGTTCTCTACATCTGTTCAGAACTAGAGTGTTGCTGGACCCAGTGCAGACAGCTCAGCTGCAGCTGAGTCAGTTGCAGTATAGGTAGAAAGACAGCAGTGAGAGAGACACACCGTGACACAGATGCTGCCAGTTTCTTTATTTTGTGGCTCTAATGAACTATTATTAACCCTTAGCATCGGAAGAACCAACCTGCGGGGTTGTAGGGCGAAGCCTATACAAAATAGAACTGGTTACAGCTACTACAACTGACAATACATACTAGTAAGAGCTCATAGTACATATCACATCAATGGGGTAAATACCTAGGGAAGGAAGTAAGAGTTAACAAAAAAGTAAAATTAATACAAGATCATTGTAGGGGATAGAAGAAGAAGAGCACAGGAAGTGCATGTTAGAGGTTAGGAGTTAGAGGTGTTATAAGAGGAAGTGTTCTCGGAAGAGATGAGTTTTCAAAAGCTTCTTGAAATTAGAGAGGGACGCCCCTGCTCTGATGGCGTGTGGTAGCTCGTTCCACCATCGTGGTGTCACAGATGAGAACAGGGACTGGGATTGCTTTGTGTGAAGGGATGGCAGAGCCAGGCGGCGTTCGTTGGAGGAGCGTAGCAGCCGAGAAGGAACGTAAGTTTGTATTATGGAGTTTAGGTAGATGGGTGCAGACCCAGTAGTCACTCTGTATGCAAGCATTAGTGACTTTAATATGATTCTGGAGGCCACGGGGAGCCAGTGGAGGTCACTGAGTAATGGAGTGACATGAGTCCTTTTGGGCTGATCAAAAACCAGACGTGCTGCTGCGTTCTGAACCATTTGTAAGGGTTTCACCGCACAAGCTGGGAGACCTGCTAGGAGGGCATTGCAATAGTTGAGGCGAGAGATAACATGGCCTGTACCAGAAGCTGGGTGGCGTACTGAGTGAGGTAGGGCCTGATTTTCTTTATGTTGTATAGAGCAAAGCGGCATGACAGAGAGACAGCAGCAACATGGTCTGAAAAGAACAGCTGGTCGTCAATCATGACACCCAAGTTTCTCACCATCCTGGTTGGAGTGATGGTTGAGGAGTCAGTCTGTAGTTTGATGTTATGGTGGATAGATTGCTTGGCTGGAATGACCAAGATCTGTAAATTAACTAATAACTATAGCTGCCACATAAATGTAGCTGAGTAAGAAGTATACTGTATTTCTGTTTTGAAATGTAGTAGTAAGTAATGCTGCATGAGATTATAATCAAACTTACGTACAAGTAAAGTACTTACAGCAAAAGTACCTTAAAAGTTACTTCCCACAACCTCCTGACACAGTGTCAAAAATATGACAAAATTTGTTTATGAAATATGTTTCATAAAGAGCTGCTGTGTTGGTTTCCATTACATTGCTTGTCCACAGAACTTGTTTTAACTGTGTTTCAATGTGACTTCTGTCTTGTTCTTTGTGTCAAAGGAAATGTGCCTCCCATGCTGAATGGCATGCCACAACCAGACCTGACCTAGCTCTGTGGGTCACAGCCCTTCTCCTCCTTCACACCCAACTACCAGGAACAAAAGAGCAGAGTAGCATGTTGGAGACGCAGGCTGCAGTCAAGGGCTTTTTGGGCCACCTGCATCCCCAGGGCACTTTATTTGGGGCAGCCTGAGCCTCCAGGACTTTCATTTTTTGCACTTTGGAACATATTGACACTCCCTGAGCTCTCGACCTTGCACCATTGATTTGAGTTTAAGCTACATGGCTGGACCATGACCAAAGCTGCTCTAGTATTGGGGTGATTAATTAAAAAGAAAATGGTTTTTAGTATGGCTGGCTGCATGTAGAGTGACAGCAGCAGTGAGATGGGGTTACACATAGCATTCACAATCAAACACACGCACACGCACGCACGCACACACACACACACACACACACACACACACACGTTGATTGGCCCACAGCAGTGACTGCTGGGTGAGGGGAGGTGTATGAAAAACATTAACCCACAATGCACTGCTGAGTTTTGACAGATCCCTGCTCCAGGGCTGCTGAACTTATGAGCCATTACTCCTGCCAGCCCAGGATCTAGTTGGTGCATTATGTTCCATGTCATTTGCGATTAGTGGAGCAGTGACTGACATCCATTGAGAAAGCCAGTGCTCTCTGACACTGGCCAGCGTGACATGCTTGGACTAGGATGTAGCCACATTGTTGTTTTGTTTTCAGGCCCCCCTTCTCTTTTTCTTGTGCATCCAGTTGAGTTCATGCCTGCAGTAATAAGGGGACAATACTGCAACCTCCAAGCCCTCACAGCAGTCATTGTGCTCTACAGTAAGCTCCAGCTGGCCTGTTTCCACTATGTTTTATTAGGACACTTTGGACAAGGGTTACCTCCAAGAGAAGGATTTACTTTAGACTGTTGCTGTCATGTTGAGAGGGTAATATGAACCGAATGCAGTTATATTTACATTTTTTAAGAGAATTGATATGACAGAAAGGAAGTTCAGACTCAATAGTCAAGAACATATCTGACTGGGAAGAGCAAGAAATAAAAGAGTAAAGACCACATATAGTGACATATACTTGGATTTTAGATAATTTCAAGGTAATTGCTCTGGAAACTGCAATAAATTAGTTTATACTATGTGTGCTATTTCAGAACATTGTCTCTATTTTTCTATTATTAGTAGAAAATGACAGTTCTTTCTGGGAAACATCTTAAGGAATTATTAGGAGACCCAATAAAAACTATGTATGCATATGCAGATCCACATAAGTATTTAAGTTTTAAAAAAACGTTATTAAATGTAAGTTAAAAGGGCAATTTGGAAGGAAAATGGAGGTAGATACCACAGAAATAGTAGTTAGAAGAATGAAATCAACAGTCAACACTTCATAATGACAAAGTGAAAACAGAAATTCAGAATTTGAGGAACATGTTCTGAGGTAGGCTTCATTGTCTAACATTAGGTGACAGTAAACAGACCCCAGTTTCTGAGGTTAGACAACCAACCCCCACAACCCACACCCACACTAGCTAGTTGACAAAAGACAGGCTGACTGGCGGGAGCTGAAGTGCATTTTGGGTAGATTTATTTATTTAATAAAATGTAAATTCTTAATTTTATATTAAACATTTACAAAATAATATTTTAAATTTCATTGACCAAGAACTTGATGGTCACTCTGTGGAGATGGGGGAAACATCCAGAAGGACAAACATAATTGCAAAAAACCACCAATCTGGCCTTCATAGCAGAGTGGCCCGACGAAAGCCTCTCCACGATGAAAGACACATGAAAGTCCTCTTGGAGTTTGCAAAACAGATTGGACAGGTTGAACTGTTTGGCTTCAGTTCTAAGCATGGTGAAGCATGGTGGTGGCAGCATCACGCTGTGGGGTGCCAAGCTGGTTGTTTATATACCTATCCATCTACAATTTTATTTTATTTTATTTATTTTTTGTCTTTGTGTAGATGAAGAGTTCTCAGGCAGTGAATAAACAATGTTGCCAAGAGAAAACATACAAAATAGGAAAAAGTATTTGCTCTAATACAGCGCAAGGGTGCAATCAGAGAAGCAATTATAATAAAAGATGGACAGATTAGAAAAGGGACATGTAAAAATGTGTATTTTGTGTTCATGATCTCAGGAACAAAACAAACAAACAATCAGACAACCCAGAAACATCAGTTTTTCCCAGTGTCACATCACATCTCAGTAATGGAGCAGCAACGCTTGCAGCCAGTCTGTCCTCATTAGCTTACAGTCGAAATAGCTTTTAAATGTGGTGGCGGAGGTTAATAATGGCATTTAGTCATGTCTGTTGTTGTTTACATACTCCTTAGGAAGGTCAGTGTATTGAACTATCTGGATATGGGGGCATGCATGACAAAATGCTGACCAATAATCTGTGCGGCCTTGATGTTCCATTAAATGATCGATTCAGCTGGTTTGGGGGGTGGGGTGGAGGTGATGATGGGAGGGGGGTGCTCAGGGACTATTAAAAGGTCAGTATCTGTTAGTTCATTGGTGGAGTGATTAAGAAATCAATATGAGCTGGACAGAGACGCAGTGAATCAAACAATTCCACAGACTCCTGACTTCTCTTCAAAGCAGTGAGAGGTGGGTGTGTGGCGGGAGAAGTTGCCACCCCATGTCAGCTCTGCTCCACCAAAACACACTCGCTCTCTCATTCTCTGTATTCCTGCCTTCTTTCAGCCACAAAGATGCAGTCAGTTGTGCTTGTCACATGATGTGTGGATGTGTCCCACGGTAAAAGTACAGTATGCTGTTCAAAATCTATGAATCCAGAATGTAATAGGTGTAGGCAGGTCTGATCAGTTCACAACACCCAGTGTCATTGCATTTGCTTGCCGGAGACAAAAGCTTGTTCAACTTACCCTGTTCTCTCTCACTCTCTCTCCCTCCATGCGTAGTTTGCATAAAAAAGAAGCCTGTGTAGGCCACATGTGACTAAATCCCTTTCTATATCTTTGGCAGCTTTGTTAAAGGGGCATTATGTAGTTTCCAGCGGCCACTAGCGGTGCGGTTTTAAGATTGCAACCAGGCGTGTGCTTGTACGCGTGCTCGCTTGAACTGATAAGTGAGTGTAATCCCAAACACAACCACTTTCATACAGAAATCCTGCAATAAACGCAGAACACCAGCATGGAGGCTGTGGCTTTTCACACAGACATGTTCAGGCTCTGTTACTTCAATGTTCCCGTCTCAGAGGCAGATCAACACCGGCTCCGTACCTTTCTTTCAGTGCAGCGAGACACCGGCATATTGGCACAGTACTCCTGGAAAATAAGGCTGTGTGACAGCGGCTATAGACAGACAGGGAGACCAATCGCATTAGTTGGTGAAGTAATGTGGAAAGCGATAAAACTTTGCACCGGATAACATTAGCAACTGCTCTGCGTTAGCCGGCGAGCTAACGTGACTCTCTCCACAGCCTTTCAGATGTTGACTGTTTTCACTCGACATCATCTGAATCTCGTCTGGGCTGACAGGCTTCAGCACCTAAACCTTTATTCTTGTTTTGTATCCTTACGCTGGGATCCGCTTGTTTTGTGGTGTTAGTGGACTGCATGTCGTTAGCTGCGGTGTTGTTGCTGTAGCGTGTGAGAGTGG
>NW_024044071.1:0-14034 GCF_014851395.1 Micropterus salmoides
TTAACAACTCTGAAGACAATACTACCAGCAATGTCTTCCTTCTCTTTTCACGTAGACGCTCCGACAGACAGTGCTTTCAGTTTGCTGCATGCATGACACAGAACTGCGGTATAGGGAGAAGCACACGGTCAGCTGGCTGCAGCTAAATCTGGAGTGCACTCGTATTCAATTCTGTATGGTAAATTCAGTTTTAACGGAGCAGAGCAGCTGACAGGCAGAGTTAGAGACTTTTTCTGTCCGTTTCTCTCTTTACAAACGCATGTTGCAGTCAGAGTCTTCTCTGAGAGGGCTGAGCGTAGCACAGCACACATACAACACAATTTATCAAATTACACAACGGATATACAGTATGAAAATAAGATTGATTGGATTATACTCACAGGAAGTATAAAACCTTTACATGCGTAAACAGTAATGTCAGGGAAATTACTTTACTTAGATTTAAGTACTGCAGTTGTACATTTGAAATACCTTCCTACCTTTCTGATAGGAAGCCTTCTTGAGGTGGTATAAAACATTTCTTCTTATATTCTGATTTGAGTTGTGGACAACTATGACCACATGAATTAAAAAAATTAAACATTTCACTGCCCAAGTCAGCTATAACACAAGTCTTGTTCATCAGACTACATGCTGTACAGTATTTGTGGACAGATTTTGTCCCAGGATTTATTATGCATTTCTTCTTCTTCGTTGCATGATTTAGAATAATAAGGTGAGAAATGGGTCTATTCTGAGTTCATCCTGCACTGCAGCAGCTAATAAAGTCCATTTAATCCCAAAAACGCTTTTCTTTTAGGCAGGCTGGAGCAGAAAACAACTCACCTTTCTCAAGTTGTACAGTAATGTCACATGTGTATGAAGGTGGATCAAACAAGCTAATCTTAAATGTCAAAGTAGAGAGGAGCCTAGTAGGCCTATTTATTTTCATTCATTACACAATATGAATAAGCTATGCAGACAGTTGTAAAGAAAGAACATCTTTTTCTTCTGTTCTCTACTTGTTATAGTTACACAGTATTAGGGGTGTGGGCTGTATTAAAAGTATCCACTGTTCTCCCATGCTCTAACACACAGTACGATGAAATGTGTGCTGTTCTCACATTCTCCTCTGTATGTACACATAAACAACAAGGCAGGGAAATATAAAAGGAATTTATTTTATTGTTTGGGTACATTATTGTTCAGTGTACATGCTCACATCTGAAACAAACTTTACATGCTTCATAACTCTCCCACCCCGCAGACATCTACACGCCAATACCGATTTATATTCATAGCAGCAAGTGCTATGTAGCTCCACATAGGGGACACAGGAAGTGACATATAGCACCTTCATGCGGTGTCGGAACCGCGTAGCAAATTCACAGCCGCACCGGCAGAGCTCCAGAATGTGCAACTCGGCCGTCTCACGCGCGGACGCGCTACTAGTGCGAGGGCCCGCCCAACGCTGCTTGCAGCTTTAATTTTTTTTTTTTTTTTTTTTTTTCTGCAAAGTAGGCTCAACTGACATGGCCTAAACATTCTCGAAAACTCACCAAAATTTGCAAACATGTCAGAACCGGTGAAAAATTTCGTATTCTACAAGTTTCGCACATGGGCGTTGGAAAATGACTCGCTAGCGCCACCTAGAAAATTGGAAAAATTAGCCCCTCGTTCACGTTCAACCTACATGTACGAAATTTTCTGGGGACATGTATCATATCAAGACGCACAAAAAAGCCTCAAGAACCCATAGCCTAAAGTCACAGGAAGTCGGCCATTTTGAATTTTACGGCCATTTTTGGATGATTTACACACTTCGTACTTTAACGAACTCCTCCTAGGGATTTAGTCGGATCGACGTCAAATTTGTGCTGTGCCTTCTAAAGGCATTGACGATGAAAAGTTGTGCTATTTGCGCGTTTTCGTCAATGGGCGTGTCCGTGGCGTCGATGATTCGCATGAAACAGGAAGTTGTTGTAACTTCAGTGTACATGCTCACATCTGACCAAACTGTACATCTAGGATGAGAGTCCCGCCCTGAACACATGTACATGCCCATTCCCACACAGTCATAGCGCCACCTGCTGGCAATAGAAAGTGACATTTAACGAAGCAGCCCCCGCCGCATGTTTCACCTACGTGCACGAATTTTCTGTGGTACGTGTATCTTGTCCAGACGCACAAAAAGCCTCTTGGAGCAATGCCTAAAAAAGGAAGTCGGCCATTTTGAATTTTACGTCAAATTTTGGATGATTTACACACTTCGTACTTTAACGAACTCCTCCTAGGGATTTAGTCCGACCGACCTCAAATTTCTGCTGTGCCTTCTAAAGGCATTGAAGATGAAAAGTTGTGCTATTTGCAAGTTTTCGTCAATGGGCGTGTCCGTGGCGTGGCGTCAAAGATCAACTCTTCGCCATGACACGGAAGTTGTCGTAGCTTCAGTGTACATGCTCACATCTGGACCAAACTGTACATGTAGGATGAGAGTCCCGCCCTGAACACATGTACATGCTGAATTCACCCACAGTCATAGCGCCACCTGCTGGCAACAGGAAGTGACTTTTAACGAAGCAGCCCCCGCCGCACGTTTCACCTACATGCACGAATTTTCTGTGGTACGTGTATCTTGTCCAGACGCACAAAAAAGCCTCTTGGAGCGATGCCCTAAAATCAACAGGAAGTCGGCCATTTTGAATTTTACGTCAAATTTTGGATGATTTACACACTTCGTACTTTAACGAACTCCTCCTAGGGATTTAGTCCGACCGACTTCAAATTTGTGCTGTGCCTTCTAAAGGCATTGAAGATGAAAAGTTGTGCTATTTGCGTTTTCGTCAATGGGTGTGTCCGTGGCGTGGCGTCAAAGATCAAGTCTTTGCCATGACACAGGAAGTTGTTGTAACTTCAGTGTACATGCTCACATCTGAACCAAACTTTACGTGCTTGATAACTCAAGGGGTCATCTTCTCTACTATTGGACCAGTCAGACAAGAGCTCCTACTCTGCCTGCAGACATCAACAATCTTGCCCCTCACACAGTCAGATGGCTTCCTTCAGTGCACTGAGGTGTTTAACAACTCTGAAGACACTACCAGAAATGTATTCCTTCTCTTTTCTTGTAGACGCTCCGACAGACAGTGCTTTCAGTTTGCTGCATGCATGGACACAGAACTGCGGTACAGCACACAGTAACGATGAAATTGTGCTGTTCTCACATTCTTCCTCTGTATGTACACATAAACAACAAGGCAGGGAAATATAAAGGAATTTATTTTATTGTTTGGGTACATTATTGTTCAGTGTACATGCTCACATCTGAAACAAACTTTACGTGCTTGATAACTGTCCCACCCCGCAGACATCTACACACCAATACCGATTTATATTCATAGTGGGAAGTGCTATGTAGCTCCACATAGGGGACACAGGAAGTGACATATAACACCTTCATGCGGCGTCGGAACTGCGTAGGAAATTCACAGCCGCACCGGCAGAGCTCCAGAATATGCAACTCGGCCGGCTCACACGCGGACGCGCTACAAGTGCGAGGGCCCGCCCAACGCTGCTTGCAGCTTTAATTTACTTTATTTTTTTGTGTATTTAATTGGATGCTTATTTATTTTTGAGCATTTATTTATTTCTGTATTTATTTCTGACTGTGTCAGGATCAGTCCTCCTAGCGGGTGGTAGAGTTATCAAGCACGTAAAGTTTGGTTCAGATGTGAGCATGTACACTGAAGTTACAACAACTTCCTGTTTCATAGCGAATCATCGACGCCACGGACACGCCCATTGACGAAAACTCGCAAATAGCACAACTTTTCATCGTCAATGCCTTTAGAAGGCACAGCAGAAATTTGACGTCGATCCGACTAAATCCCTAGGAGGAGTTCGTTAAAGTACGAAGTGTGTAAATCATCCAAAATGGCCATAAAATTCAAAATGGCCGACTTCCTGTTGACTTTAGGCTATGGGTTCTTGAGGCTTTTTTGTGCGTCTTGACATGATACATGTCCCCAGAAAATTTCGTAGATGTAGGTTGAACGTGAACGAGGGGCTAATTTTTTCCAATTTTCTAGGTGGCGCTAGCGAGTCATTTGCAACGCCCATGTGCGAAACTTGTAGAATACGAAATTTTTCACCGGTTCTGACATGTTTGCAAATTTTGGTGAGTTTTCGAGTATGTTTAGGCCATGTCATTTGGGCCTACTTTGCAGAAAAAAAAAAAAAAAAAAATATATATATATAATCCGAGCAAATTCAATAGGGACCTCGCACGGTCGTGCTCGGGCCCTAATAATCCGAGCAAATTCAATAGGGACCTCGCACGGTCGTGCTCGGGCCCTAATAATCTGAGCAAATTCAATAGGGACCTCGCACGGTCGTGCTCGGGCCCTAAATATAATCTTAGCAAATTCAATAGGGACCTTGCACGGTCGTGCTCGGGCCCTAAATATGAATTTCTTGCTAAACGTTTCCCTGCACTGATTAAATGTTGATGAAATGTAGGCTAACACTAGTCTATAGCTAGCTAGCTTATTTCACTGTGGACATTAAGCCAACAGGTTAACACCACTCACAGACACTTTTCTTGGTGAAAAACTGTGTTATACATTAACATCCTTTCCTTTGTCTTTCCTCTCTCTCTTTTCTCTCATTCCTTTTTTGAAGACCAGATTTTGGTTTACTAGGCAACATTGTGATCACTGTATTTCTGGTGCATCTGACTGCAACCAGAGCCCGACTGCAACTAAACCGTCACTGGGTGCTTCCCAAGTCTCTTATTTGTCGTTTCCTTGCGCCTCGATCCTCGCTTGAACCGGAAGTTTTTCCGCTCCGCCATCTTGCAGGCCGTTCCCAAAGCTCTTTTTTGCGCTCTGAGGAGCGAGGATCGAGGAGCGATCTCTGAGGAGCTATGAGCGAGGATACACCAGTGCATCCTTCGCAGAAGTCTTTTACTGACCAACGCGCCCCCATACTGTGTAGCCGTTATATTGATTGGACGCTGCAGCTGATTGGACTGATACATCAGGACAGATAACATTGAACTCAAGTGCATTACTGGAAAGTGTTAGGCTATATTTGATTTTTTTTATGATTCACTGTCTACTTAAAATCTGAGTTCATTGTAGGTCGGAACAACAAAATCCCCACACGCAACTTTATTTATTTATTAGAAAGAGTTTTCTTTCTTTTATTTCCCCATCAACTTTTATTATGGAGACAATTAAAGTCAAAGGGAGTCGGGAGTCTGTCAGCAAGAAACACGTTTTACATCATTCATCGTCATTTCTATTCAGTCACGTGAGGCTGTTCATTCCTGTGTTTAGTCCAAATAGACGACGATAAAACATAGTACACTGAGGAGTAGGACAAGTCACTAAACTGCGGATTGATATAATGGAACGCAGCGATCGATCGATGACAAGTGATGTGACTTGCAAATAAAATGTATCCAGTAGTGTTAAAGGATATCACAAGAAGAAATAAACGGAAAGCCTGAAACTGAGCGTCAACTTTGATAGCCTACAAGTTAGGCCTACATCATTTCAATTTCCCGACACCATGATCATATTCTGGGTTATTCAATACAAATTACAATCAGAATATAAATGCAGATAATATCAGCATTGTGCCAGTAGAAATGATCCTGTTCCTCTGAGCAGGACATACACTAATGTGTAATGTGTAGGACATACACTAATGTCCTGCTCATGTCATACACTAGGCCTACTGTATGTCCTGCTTGTGTTTGTTAACCAGGTAACAGAGAATCATGCTGCTCTGCACTGATAACTGTGAGACTTTATTAGTACCAACACAGTGCACATGTATGTAGACACAAACTCCATCAAAAGTCTCTCAAGCTGTTAGAGCCTACTGACAGCTGATCAGGTGCCGCCGTCATCAGAAACAGACGTCGCTTTATGTGACGCTTCGGAGGAAAGGACGTCTCATGTCTCTAAAAACACGAGACATTCCTTCTCTCCTGGCTTGGTTTCTCTCCGTGCATCCCAGGTGGGCGGGACTAAGACGTAAGGAAAACATGCAAGTGAGGGAAACGATGGTGAAAATGATGATGGTGGTTTTATAATTTGATATTAGTTTTTACCTATTTTTTGGCAAGTCCCCTGTCCTAACTCCCCCCCCCCCCCCCTATACTGCATCCCTGCAGCTTAGCATCCAAAGTTAGGAGAGTTTTTTAAGATTTTACAAAGTTAGGATGCTTCTGTAATACACTTTCTTATCTAAAGTTAGGAAAGGAACATTGACTTAGGAACTGTTAATCTCTAATGGCCTTTTCCTAAATCAGTTCCTAACCCTTATTACCATGGTTACCAAGCAGTTAGGATAGGATCTGCCTGTTAGGAAGTTTCTGTAATACAGCCCCAGATTACTAAATGAATGAATACTATCAGAATGGTTTATTAATGTCACAAACGTGTACAAACATAAACATGTCATCACCTTGTTTGCACTTTCACATACTAGGAGACAAAGTACAATTTGTGAGCTTGCCAACCACAATTTTTTGTTAACATTTTGTATATCTTGAATAATTTCCAGCTATAACAAACTACAAAGAAATGACACAAATTCAGAAGGAAAAACAACACATAACAAGAAACAGGAAACCACCTTCTAGCATGTAAACATCAATTGAAAAATGTCACTTATTACTGCAGGTCTGTGTAGTAGGGTGGCGAAATGGGCACGAACTGGACTTGTTTTTGTCTTGTTCTTTGTTCTCGCAAACAAGTGGTCATTTTGCTAAATTAAAGCTGCATGCAGAGCAGGAAAACTGAGAAAACGGAGTTTGATGCTCTGCTTACTTCAGAAAATCTGGTGTCTGTTGCTCTAAAAAGCTTAGAAGTGCACTTGAGTTGTTTCAAACTGTTTAGCTTTTGTACAAAGAAATATATTGTTAACTAGTAGTTACTTCTAATTGGCTCTAAATTTAAACTTCTAACATTAAACTCTGACACAGTTTCATGGGGATTTTTGGAAATTACAAGCACAGAAGTAACAACAACATTGAAATAAAAAATAAATATGTAGACTTCTTTATTTTTACAGTGAGGAATCTGTAAAATGAGATTTACAAAAATGTCTTGTCTCCTCTTCTGTCCCCCCTTACGACTCGTTGTTGGGTCGAATCCAGCTGGCAGGGACCCACTGCGGCTCGTCTTGCGCCTTCCTCACTGCCGCCAGCAGCTGGACGCAGGAGGACTGCAGCTCGTCATTGACGATCACGTGGTCAAAGAACTGCCAGTAGTGGGTCTCAATCTTCCGGGCGGCTTCTTCCATTTCCTGGTAGTCTTCATCCTGTTGCAGGAAACAAAAGTCAGAACTGATTCCAGGTTCAATTACACTCAAAGGTCTTTACCTTGGTGTTGTGGGAAAAAAATTGATCAAAACCAAAAATAAATACCATTATTAGGGCCGAGCACGACCGTGTGAGGTCCCTATTGAATTTGCTAAGATTATTAGGGCCCGAGCACGACCGTGCGAGGTCCCTATTGAATTGCTAAGATTATATATATTTAGGGCCCGAGCACGACCGTGCGAGGTCCCTATTGAATTGCTAAGATTATATATATATTTAGGGCCCGAGCACGACTGTGCGAGGTCCCTATTGAATTTGCTAAATATAATATTATATATATTATATTATATTTATATTTTTTTTTTTTTTTTTTTTTTTTTTTTCTGCAAAGTAGGCTCAAATGACATGGCCTAAACATACTCGAAAACTCACCAAAATTTGCAAACATGTCAGAACCGGAAAAATTTCGTATTCTACAAGTTTCGCACATGGGCGTGGCAAAATGACTCGCTAGCGCCACCTAGAAAATTGGAAAGATTAGCCCCTCGTTCACGTTCAACCTACATGTACGAAATTTTCTGGGGACATGTATCTATCAAGACGCACAAAAAAGCCTCAAGAACCCTAGCCTAAAGTCAACAGGAAGTCGGCCATTTTGAATTTTACGGCCATTTTTGGATGATTTACACACTTCGTACTTTAACGAACTCCTCCTAGGGATTTAGTCCGACCGACCTCAAATTTCTGCTGTGCCTTCTAAAGGCATTGAAGATGAAAAGTTGTGCTATTTGCAAGTTTTCGTCAATGGGCGTGTCCGTGGCGTGGCGTCAAAGATCAACTCTTCGCCATGACACGGAAGTTGTCGTAACTTCAGTGTACATGCTCACATCTGCACCAAACTGTACATCTAGGATGAGAGTCCCGCCCTGAACACATGTACATGCTGACATTCACCCACAGTCATAGCGCCACCTGCTGGCAACAGGTGACTTTTAACGAAGCAGCCCCCGCCGCACGTTTCACCTACGTGCACGAATTTTCTGTGGTACGTGTATCTTGTCCAGACGCACAAAAAAGCCTTGGAGCGATGCCCTAAAATCAACAGGAAGTCGGCCATTTTGAATTTTACGTCAAATTTTGGATGATTTACACACTTCGTACTTTAACGAACTCCTCCTAGGGATTCAGTCCGACCGACTTCAAATTTGTGCTGTGCCTTCTAAAGGCATTGAAGATGAAAAGTTGTGCTATTTGCGAGTTTTCGTCAATGGGTGTGTCCGTGGCGTGGCGTCAGAGATCAAGTCTTCGCCATGACACAGGAAGTTGTTGTAAGTTCAGTGTACATGCTCACATCTGAACCAAACTTACGTGCTGATAACTCTCCACCCCGTTATGGAGGACCGATCCTGACACAGCAGAAATAAATACAGAAATAAATAAATGCTCAATAAATAAATAAGCATCCAATTAAATACACAAAAAATAAAGTAAATAAAAAATGTAGGTAGTAATTAAATTACAAGGAGACATAAATGTTATATTTTAATTAGTGCCTTTACTTATTCACCTTTGTTATAATTACCTTATTTGTTTATTCAACTTTATTTATTACTAATTTTTTTAATGTATTATTTATGTGTGTGTTTTAATATTTTGTCTGTTTTATTCTTCCTTTGTATTTATTTACCTTATTTATTTTCACCCATGGTATTTATTTCTGCCTGTCTTTTTAAATTTTGTATGCATTTCTGCCTCATTATGCAAATGAGGAGGGGCTGTGTCTCAAGGGGTCATCTCTCTGCTATTGGTGGACCAGTCAGACAGGAGAGCTCCTACTCTGCCTGCAGACATCAACGATCTTGCCCCTCACACAGTCAGATGGCTTCCTTCAGTGCGCTGAGGTGTTTAACAACTCTGAGACAATACTACCAGCAATGTCTTCCTTCTCTTTTCACGTAGACGCTCCGACAGACAGTGCTTTCAGTTTGCTGCATGCATGGACACAGAACTGCGGTATAGGGAGAAGCACACGGTCAGCTGGCTGCAGCTAAATCTGGAGTGCACTCGTATTCAATTCTGTATGGTAAATTCAGTTTTAACGAGCAGAGCGAGCTGACAGGCAGAGTTAGAGACTTTTTCTGTCCGTTCTCTCTTTACAAAGACGCATGTCAGAGTCTTCTCTGAAGAGGCAATGAAGTCTCAGTAGTACCCTGCGAGCACCATACAACACAATTTATCAAATTACACAACGGATATACAGTATGAAAATAAGACCGATTGGATTATACTCACAGGAAGTATAAAACCGTTACAGCGTAACACAGTAATGTCAGGGAAATTACTTTACTTAGATTTAAGTACTGCAGTTGTACATTTGAAATACCTTCCTACCTTTCTGATAGGAAGCCTTCTTGAGGTGGTATAAAACATTTCTTCTTATATTCTGATTTGAGTTGTGGACAACTATGACCACATGAAGTCTTGATCATCAACTACATGCTTCAGTATTTGGACAGATTTTGTCCAGGATTTCTTATGCATTCTTCTTCTTCGTTGCATGATTTAGAATAATAAGGTGAGAAATGGGTCTATTCTGAGTTCATCCTGCACTGCAGCAGCTAATAAAGTCCATTAATCCCAAAAACGCTTTTCTTTTAGGCAGGCTGGAGCAGAAAACAACTCACCTTTCTCAAGTTGTACAGTAATGTCACATGTGTATGAAGGTGGATCAAACAAGCTAATCTTAAATGTCAAAGTAGAGAGGAGCCTAGTAGGCCTATTTATTTCATTCATTACACAATATGAATAAGCTATGCAGACAGTTGTAAAGAAAGAACATCTTTTTCTTCTGTTCTCTACTTGTTATAGTTACACAGTATTAGGGGTGTGGGCTGTATTAAAAGTATCCACTGTTCTCCCATGCTCTAACACACAGTAACGATGAAATGTGTGCTGTTCTACATTCTTCCTCTGTATCTACACATAAACAACAAGGCAGGGAAATATAAAAGGAATTTATTTTATTGTTTGGGTACATTATTGTCAGTGTACATGTTCACATCTGAAACAAACTTTACGTGCTTGATAACTCTCCCACCCCGCAGACATCTACACGTCAATACCGATTTATATTCATAGCGGCAAGTGCTATGTAGCTCCACATAGGGGACACAGGAAGTGACATATAGCACATTCATGCGGCGTCGGAACCGCGTAGGAAATTCACAGCCGCACCGGCAGAACTCCAGAATGTGCAACTCGGCTGGCTCACGCGCGGACGCGCTTACAAGTGCGAGGGCCCGCCAACGCTGCTTGCAGCTTTAATTTTTATTTTTTTTTTCTGCAAAGTAGCCCAAATGACATGGCCTAAACATACTCGAAAACTCACCAAAATTTGCAAACATGTCAGAACCGGTGAAAAATTTCGTATTCTACAAGTTTCGCACATGGGCGTGGCAAAATGACTCGCTAGCGCCACCTAGAAAATTGGAAAAGATTAGCCCCTCGTTCACGTTCAACCTACATGTACGAAATGTTCTGGGGACATGTATCATATCAAGACGCACAAAAAAGCCTCAAGAACCCATAGCCTAAAGTCAACAGGAAGTCGGCCATTTTGAATTTTACGTCAAATTTTGGATGATTTACACACTTCGTACTTTAACGAACTCCTCCTAGGGATTTAGTCCGACCGACCTCAAATTTCTGCTGTGCCTTCTAAAGGCATTGAAGATGAAAAGTTGTGCTATTTGTGAATTTTTGTCAATGGGCGTGGGCGTGGCGTCAAAGATCAACTCTTCGCCATGACACAGGAAGTTGTTGTAACTTCAGTGTACATGCTCACATCTGAACCAAACTTTACGTGCTTGATAACTGTCCCACCCCAAAGACATCTACACGCCAATACCGATTTATATTCATAGCGGCAAGTGCTATGTAGCTCCACATAGGGGACACAGGAAGTGACATATAGCACTTTCATGCGGCGTCGGAACCGCGTAGCAAATTCACAGCCGCACCGGCAGAGCTCCAGAATGTGCAACTCGGCCGGCTCACACCCAGACACGCTACAAGTGCGAGGGCCCGCCCAACGCTGCTTGCAGCTTTAATGATAATTGAATTGCATCATGGTAATTCCGGCACCTAAAAGCAGGGCCAATAGTACTCAACTCCACTTCTCCTCTATTACAGTATCTGTTTGAAATTTAGAAGCCTTGATTCACATTGTCAAATGACTTGAAAATTGACTGGGGGGTAGAAAACAGTTTTAGGTGTCTCCCCTAACCTTGATTTTAATGTCTTAATGTTTTAAAAGCCTTTTCCCTCCATAATATCATGCTCTTTTAGTTTTCCATGTTCAAATAACAAAACCTAACCTAACATTTAAAAACTCAAGAAAATAATTGCTCAGAGAAATGTTGCACTGGCCCTGTTAACAAATACTGAAAATGTCTCTTATCAGTGTGGAATGTAATTAAAGTATGATAAAGAAAATTAATGGCTAACCTTATCAGGTCTTTCTTATTAATATTGTTCAAATAGTTAAGAAAGGTGGTCTTAAAACAAATGAAATTAATAAAATATGGCCCTGGGGGAGCTTACCTTGTACGGTCGGTTGACGTAGTAGTTGGTGGTGATGTACGCGTCTTGTCTGCTCTCCCTTAGGCGCTCCAGTGGAGGAGGCTTCACATAGATGGTGTAGGCCTTCAGTTCGTGGGTCCTCACTGCCTGAATGGCCTAAATGCAGAGATAAAACAGAAATGAAGAATATTCAAAATTAAGCTGCAAGCAGCGTTGGGCGGGCCCTCGCCCAACGCTGCTTGGGTGTGAGCCGGCCGCGTTGCATATTCTCGAGCTCTGCCGGTGCGGCTGTGAATTTGCTACGTGGTTCCAACGCCGCATGAAGGTGTTATATGTCACTTCCTGTGTCCCCTATGTGGAGCTACATAGCACTTGCCGCTATGAATATAAATCGGTATTGGTGTGTAGATGTCTGAGGGGTGGGAGAGTTATCAAGCACGTAAAGTTTGGTTCAGATGTGAGCATGTACACTGAACAATAATGTACCCAAACAATAAAATAAATTCCTTTTATATTTCCCTGCCTTGTTGTTTATGTGTACATACAGAGGAAGAATGTGAGAACAGCACACATTTCATCGTTACTTTGTGTTAGAGCATGGGAGAACAGTGGATACTTTTAATACAGCCCACACCCCTAATACTGTGTAACTATAACAAGTAGAGAACCGAAGAAGAAGATGTTCTTTCTTTACAACTGTCTGCATAGCTTATTCATATTGTGTAATGAATGAAAATAAATAGGCCTACTAGGCTCCTCTCCACTTTGACATTTAAGATTAGCTTGTTTGATCTACCTTCATACACATGTGACATTACTGTACAACTTGAGAAAGGTGAGTTGTTTTCTGCTCCAGCCTGCCTAAAAGAAAAGCCTTTTTGGGATTAAATGGACTTTATTAGCTGCTGCAGTGCAGGATGAACTCAGAACAGACCCATTTCTCACCTTATTATTCTAAATCATGCAACGAAGAAGAAGAAATGCATAATAAATCCTGGGACAAAATCTGTCCACAAATACTGTACAGCATGTAGTCTAATGAAGAAGACTTGTGTTATAGCTGACTTGGGCAGTGAAATGTTTAATTTTTTTAATTCATGTGGTCATAGTTGTCCACAACTCAAATCAGAATATAAGAAGAAATGTTTTATACCACCTCAAGAAGGCTTCCTATCAGAATAGGAAGGTATTTCAAATGTACAACTGCAGTACTTAATCTAAGTAAAGTAATTTCCCTGACATTTTTGTGTTACTTTACTTTTAATAGACGCATGTAACAGGTTTTATACTTCCTGTGAGTATAATCCAATCAATCTTATTTTCATACTGATATCCGTTGTGTAATTTGATAAATTGTGTTGTATGTTGCTCGCATCGGGTACTACTGAGACTTCATTGCCCTCTTCAGAGAAGACTCTGACTGCAACATGCGTCTTTGTAAAGAGAGAAACGGACAGAAAAAGTCTCTAACTCTGCCTGTCAGCTCGCTCTGCTCCGTTAAAACTGAATTTACCATACAGAATTGAATACGAGTGCACTCCAGATTTAGCTGCAGCCAGCTGACCGTGTGCTTCTCCCTATACCGCAGTTCTGTGTCCATGCATGCAACAAACTGAAAGCACTGTCTGTCGGAGCGTCTACGTGAAAAGAGAAGGAAAATGGCGTAGTATTGTCTTCAGAGTTGTTAAACACCTCAGCGCACTGAAGGAAGCCATCTGACTGTATGAGGGGCAAGATCGTTGATGTCTGCAGGCAGAGTAGGCCTAGAGCTCTCCTGTCTGACTGGTCCAGAGAAGATGACCCCTTGAGACACAGCCCCTCCTCATTTGCATAATGAGCAGAAATGCATACAGAAATTTAAAAAGGACAGGCAAAATAATACCATGGGTGAAAATAAATAGGTAAATAATACAAAGGAAGAATAAAACAGACAAAAAATTAAAAACACACAAATAAATAAATACATTTAAAAATTAGTAATAAAAAGTTGAAGATTATACGGAGAATAAATAAATAAGGTAATTATAACAAAGGTGAATAAATAAAGGCACTAATTAAAATATACATTTATGTCTCCTTGTATAATTTAATTACTACCTACATTTATTATTAGGGCCCGAGCACGACCCTATTGAATT
>NW_024044072.1:0-12966 GCF_014851395.1 Micropterus salmoides
ATATATGTATGTATGTATATATATATGTATGTATATATGTATGTATATATGTATGTATATATGTGTATGTATATATATATAAAATAAAAACATTATCTGCACTTACTCTGCTCACTCAAATAATGTTTTTGGGTTATTTTAAATCATTGTGGAAACACTGGGGAAAGAATAATTTGGATTTATTGCTTGTGTTGCCACAGTCAGAACAGGTGTTGATAGTTAAAAGTTGATGAACTTTATCACTTTAATGTGTTTACTAGTATTGTATGAAGATATTGCATTTACAGGAATGTTGCATTCATGTGAGGAAGTTTTCACTAGCCAAGTTCCCATCTTGTTATTTTATCTATAAACACCTTGTTAAGCATCATGTGTTTACTATACATTCAATTGCCAGTTTATTAGGAACACCTAGTCACAACTAACGCAATCCATAGCTCTGCAATAAATCCTCTATTAATGAAGGTTATATATATAAATTTTTGATGAAACAGTTTTAAAGGTGTTTATTCAATTGTGTGGTCTCATTTTGTCCACCCCATTAATATGAGTAAAGGAAGGTTCACCTCCTCTAAAACAGTTTCAACAACATCATGAGATTTATTGCCGGACTGTTTTATTAGACTGCATTTACTTTAGCTAGGTATAGCTAATAAACTGGCAATTATCCAACAATACATATACAGAGACATAAAAATGTATTCACGTCGCCCCCTCAGTTTAAGCCTTGAATCTTCAGTAAAACCATGAAGTAACACTGCAGCATAGTGACCAAAGTGTTTCCGTCTCTCCAGCACGGTGTCTTGTCCAAGAGTTTGTGGAGCTGATGGGTCACTGTAACACCATCCAGGCCCAGTACAGAGACCGCAATGTGGAGAGGATACAGAGGCACTCAAAATCAGTGAGTACATGAAGCACGGCTGTGATTTCTTCATCTGCGTGTTCAGTTGTGTGGTCTTCTCCTTTCTCTGACTGTCACTTACTAACATGAAGTCTTTACTTTTAATACACCATATTAAGCATTCAGACACACTATATAATGATTTAATAAACGGTTTGTAACACACTTTAATGTAGTTTGTAATGTAACTCCTATTACAGCTGTTTATACAGCAGCCTCCACTTATGGCTGCCCACAGGAGGCGTTACATTAATTAACAATTTATATGCTTACAACTACATTTTACTGTGTTTATAAACTATCTAATAAATGTTTATATGCTGCTTATCAATGCTAAATATGGAGGTTAAAGTAAAGTGTCAGGAAAGATACAGTCAGTGTTAATTTCACCAGCATTTTGCACTTAGTTACAGTCTGTTGATGAAAAGGATTTAGCTTAGTCATTATATTAACTTTATCCAATATACACTGACTAAAGGTACGGCCTTAGAAACGCAGGACTCTCCCGGATAATATAACAATCATATTGGCCACCAGTTTATTTGTTTCAACTTTTTTAGGAGAAATCATTTTGGCTCAAAATACTACAATACCCATGAACCTTTCTCAACACCGTCCTTTTTAGCTTTCATCCTGCCTTTAGCATGTAACAGAATTTTAAACTCTGTGACTGGATGTTTCTTACTAAAATGCACCTTAACAGTCAGGAGTTAAATTCTACCTCAGCTTATTTATGTAGCGGGTCGTACCCTGAACATTTAGTAAAAAATATATATATTATATTTTCTAACACAGTTGTTAATATTTTAGACTGATGATATAAACGAGAGAGTTTCCTGATGATCTGCAGCTGTAGAAGAGCTCCAGCTGTGAGTCACGTTAACTTTGTATCTGAGAAAATTACTGGGGCTTTAACCTCCTGAAATAGTGAAGAAACACGCTGGAGAAATAACTTCTCCATTTCTAAACACAGTGCTGCAGTGTTTCTGTTGGCTCAGTCATTATTTCAAGCAAAAATATCCAAGATTTGATAGTTTCTGATTCTGAGAAGTGAGAATTTCCTTTTTATTTTTGTTATTACAATAAATTTAACATTTTTGAGGTTTGAACTGTTGGACAAAGAGTTTTAATGACATCACATTGTTCCTCTGATGTTTTTATACTGTGTGTGTGTGTGTTGTGTGTGTGTGTGTGTGTGTGTGTCTTGACCAACTGTTCCTGTTTTTTTAGTATAATCAACTTTTATTGTATTTGGCTAAGTCTGTGTGTATTTATAGCGTAATCTTTTTTTATCTTTTTAGGGTGACGCATTACCACCAGTCCATGCTCAGTAAAGTTGAATTAAATAAAAATAATCGTTAGTTGCAGCCTTATATCGTGGTCTATCTTATTCAGTTCAACTATAGAGAAAAAAACACGAGCTTCACAGAAGAATGACGCGAGGAGAACAACGCTTTTGTTTTGTTTTTTAATTTTCATTTTCAGTGTCTCTCCTCTGCAACATTTCTCAAAAACATGAACATCCTGTACCCACAAACACTGATCTAACGTGCTTCTCACTTTCAGCCGGAACCAACGTGACAGACGAGGAGCTGGATACTATGCTCGAGAGTGGGCAGACGGATGTTTTCACACAAAATGTGAGTGCACGCGAGATGAAAGGCTGATGTTGGAAACCACAACACAACAGCACCTGCTGTAGCAGAACACATTTACAGTTTGCTGGTGTTTTCCATCAACCACCATCTGGTAGTAGTAGTAGTAGTAGTAGTAGTGACGTAGTAGTGACTTTAAGTGTTTGAAATGATGACAGATTTGCTCTGTTGTAGCTTCACTAGTTGCTCAAACTGGACAACACATTTGGTAAGCATTCAAAAGAATAAGAATTTGATGCCTTTAGTGTTTCGGTAGCTCCTAGTGTGAAGGGCCCGGCTAGCTTTTGATGTCTGTTAGAGACAGTGGTGGAAAGTAACTAAGTACTGTACTATTTTGAGGTACTTATCTTCATTTGAAATGTCACTACATTTATCTGATAGCTCTAGTTAGTCTATAGATTAAAATTTTACACAAACACACAATATGTTTACAGTTCATAGCCTTTTTTTTGCTTGTGACATGGTACAAAACTTTCAGCTTTACAAAGAAACTGCAAAAAGTAGTCCATAAAAATAAATGTTTATAGCAGAACTTATAGTACTATAGTTTTTTCTTCTTTCCTCTCCCATTAATCATCTCGCAACCCCTCAGATTAATTTTGTGACCACTTGTAGGGGCCCGACCCCTAGGTTGGGAACCACTGGACCGAACTGTATATATACAGTAGTTAAAACTAGCTCCACCTTGAGCAGCTACAACAGTAAAATGCTGCTACATTTATGATTATGATGCTTTTGTACTTTTATGATTATGAATTGAAGGCTTTTACTTGTAACAGTGTATTTTTACAAGGCTGTATTGGTACTTTTACTTATGGATCGCAGTACTTCTTCCAACCACTGGTCATAGATGAAACCCTGAAGCCTCGTGACTGTTGGAAGATCTTTCTATTGTCCATAATGCAGCTAATAAATATCTGCACTGTGTTGTACAGATCCTTATTGACGCTAAAGCTACAAAGCAGGCTCTGAATGAAATTGAGTCCCGACACGATGAGATCCTGAAGCTGGAGAAGAGCATCAGAGATCTGCACGACATGTTCCAGTACCTCGCCATGGAGGTGGAGGCTCAGGTAAAGCAAACGCTGATGAAGTCTCTCAGGCTTGTTTGGGTTACAAAGAGTTATCTGATTCTGAAGCATTTGCCTCCTGCAGGGGAGATGGTCAACCGGATTGAAACCAACATCAACCAGTCTTCAAACTATGTGGAGAAAGCAAAGGACAACACAGCGAAAGCTGTAACATATCAGCAGAAAGCACGCAAGGTACAACGTGGTTTCACATTAAATGTTTAAGATACCATGAAATGGACACTTTAACTTACTGGAAAACATTTTAGTGGGCAAAGGTACAGTTCTGACTTCTACCAGTCCGTATCAAAACAAATAGTCTTTCTCTCCTTAAACTGATTTTCCACTGGTTTACTCTCTGGACACTGTCCCGTCCCAACAGGAATAAATTGGCCATTTCATTTATCTTATCTTAATGTTGCACCTGATTCATTTTGCTTGTGTATTAACTGATCTATTTGTGTCTCCTTCAATGTAGAAAAAGATTTGGATCGCGATCTGTTTGGCCATCCTCATCCTCATCCTAGTCATCTCATTGGTCTCCACCTTCGGCTCCTAACTCCAGGCAGTGAGAGTTGGCTGTAGACCTGTGTGGCAGAAGCACATTCTGGGTTTCATGTAAAAAATATTCATAATTTAGCATGTACGGGTGAATTAAGAGAGCATATTATGTGTTATCATCCCTCTGCATTTGTTATTTTCACATTTTATATTCCTCTAATCCTCCTAATAGGACTTTTGTTTTTTTAAAGAGATGTGCTTTCTGTTGTTTTAACTTTCAAATGACTACAATCTTGCCTACATTTCAACTTCCACTCAAGAGGTAGCGCTGCTGGTTTATGGAGTCCCCCGGTCAGATTCTGGTCTGCAACACAAAGACCAGGACAATGTATGAACTGTTACGTCAGCCCCTCTTCCCCTCCTAAATAGAAAAAAGAGGAAATAAGTGGCCTTGAGAAAGGCACAATACAGTATTGAAATCCAACATTGCGCTGTTCATACTGTACTCAGGAAACTGTGCGTTCTTGTTACCTTGTTGTTTCTGGATCAATTGGAGACGTAAATAACAATTGTAATAGATTAGGGCTTTCTTTTATAGGAATATAGTAAATAGACTAATAAATGTACATAACCTATAATGCTGGTGATTATGACATTCTTTATGCAGATGACTTTTTTTAAACTTGAAAGTTGTTTCGTTACTGCCTACATGTAACAAGTGTAAATACAGATCTTTTTTTGTGAAACAGCCCCCCCCCCCTTCCCCTCCCTCCCACCATCCCCTCCCTTTATCTTAATCTTACGTGTGTCTGCACTGCAATAAAAAGGCCTACGGCCCACTTTTATTTGTCCTACCAGTCTGTATTTAGATTTGAACAATGTTGTGTAAGCTGCTACGAGATAATTCTGCAACAACACATAATGAAGCCTTTTCAAAACGGTGCCTTCTTCTTTATGTACACGTCAACAGCTCAAGTTGAGTTTGTGATGTTGAGCACTAACATTGTAAAAGATGGAGTGAGTTTTTTTTTTTTTTATTGTTTATATTTGTTTGTATTCAAACTGCAGTCTTTCAGCTGGGAGTTCTTGCATCTTAGCCTGACACGTATACTCTTTAGACTTTATTTTTCCTTCACTTGTTTGTCACATTGTGCAAAGTCTCCATTTGTCCTGCTAGTTTTGCGACTTAAATTCAATTCTGTGGGGAAAAATTGGAAAGAAGTGAACCCAGAACCAATTTATGGAGACAAACGGTACCTGCTGTCCACTACAACATGACAAATGTGTAACGAAAAGTAAACCAAACCCGTTTTATTGTTGTCCAGTACTCATTCAAGTCTCCTTTGGAAACAAAAGCTGCCTGTCTGCACAGTTACGAGCAGAAAAAGAATGACTTTGCTACTGTGTAATATTATGGCTGTTGAATTTTGCATCACATTTATTTTAATATAGATTTGTTTTTAAAATAAAGTACTGCCATCGTCTATTATTCTGTTTGTCTTGTATCATTAATTGTAAGACCTTGTTGGTTCGTTGTTACACAGACTGAAAAGTAATTTTCCCCCCATCGAAGCCTTTCTTTAAAGCAAGTACCTAATAATAATAATAATAATGTCTGAAACAAACCAGTATTCACCCACAATTAAACACATTTTCAACACAAGAAAAATGGCAACTAATTTTTGGTCTTTTTATTCAACTGTAATTGTCTTAATTTTTCAAGTAAAACAATGTGGAATTACAAGGGATCAAAGGAATGCAACAAATGAAGAGAGAAATCATAAGACCATCACCATAAACTACCCATCCAACCCAACCCCCCACCCCAACCCCATTTGCTCAAAGTAGCTTAGACAAGTCCAAAAGTAAATCGACAATTTACAGTCATCTGGAACTGTACCAGTAATTTTATTCACATATTTTGTCCAAGTATTTTTACATGAACGAAGAGCAATGAAGTGATGGTGACAAAAATTCAGGTGAAAAATAAAACATTTGGTAGCACTGACGCACATGGTGCTTTCCTTGTTTCTGGGGGATCTTTTTTGTGTGTGTGTTTTGTTTGGCTTTTTTAAACAACGAGAGAAGCTCGACACCCCTGCTTCAGGTGCTTCACAAGGCAATCTGAGGTTTAAACCCATTTGGCCAAATAGGCACTCTTAAATTTCAATAACTTTGCCTTTTCTATCTAAATACAAGACAAAGTGGGCCGTAACAATAACTGCCTTTGGGAAGATTAGGAAAAAGCTAATTGGATTTTTCCTGCTCCGGGTCTGTGGTGGGGAGCAAACTTAAATTAATACATTTTTCGAGCTGTAGAGATACATCATAAAAGGTACCAGGAACCAATTAATTGACTGAAGTTGATGTAAAAATGTATTACTACACCACAATGTACTCAAAAGCCGAGGGCCACATTATCAGATGTGCAAATGAGAAATGCAAGGCTGGATTTAAAAATGAATCCAATGAACAGAAACTGACATGAAAAAAGGGGCCCAAGCAAAGACAAGCTCCAGCATAGTGCAGCAAAGATCACATTGACAGATCAGTTCTCTTCCTAATACCCTGGAAGAAATAATAAAAATGCATAACTTATCAACTGACTACAAAGAAACAATAGTCAGGGACAGCTGACGAAATTTTCAAAACCAAACTTTCTAAAACCTCCAACTTACAATACAACTGGTCACTCAAAAGTTTTTTATGTCACACAAATGACTTTTCATTTATAACCCTAATAAGAGGTGCTGTATAATCCCATCTTAACACATAAGATCTGAGTTTTCCAGTCTTAATGATTACAGTACATAATGTGAACTAACAACCTTCCTTTATTACCTGTTGCACCTTTATCCCACTCAAGTCCCAGTGGTGAATCTATCCACTGTACTGGGCTCCGTCTGTTTACGGACGCACAACGACGGCGCCACATTTTTTTAACTCTCAGTCCGGCATCCCTGAACCTTCCCCCAGCTGACAATGGCTGAGCTGGTGAGGGGACCAGCTCTAATTGGAAAGGAGAGGGCCCAAGAGGCAGGGGAGGTCCCTGGCTTGTGCAGCACACAGTTCCCTTGCATTCATTAGAGTGCAGACAAAGCAGCAACCTTGGAGCTTGTGACACGCTCCCTTATCGTGCTCCGCAACAACACTCTCACTTTTAGTTTTTCTCTTTGGCACTCTGATCATGTTTTGTTGTGACGATGTTGACCAAAGAGGAGCGGGTGTTTGCGGCCGGTGACCGGGCCTGCGCCGCCGCCAGTGCTGCGACACTACGCAGCACCCTGTCCGGCGTCCCCTCTGTTCCCGAACTGCTGGTCACCTCCTGCGAGAGCTTTTGAGACCTCCTGCTGTCCTGCCGGCTCTCCCTTTGCTGTCCCCGCTTCTCTTTTGTGTGTCTGCTCTTTGCCCGCTCTGAGCTGCGCTCGCTGCCGGAGGAAGCGGCACGGGACTCTCTGTGTTCCGTGTTTTGAGAGCTGATGCTGTGGGTACGCTGGCTGCTGTTGCTGCTGCTGCGGCTTCGGCTGCTGCGTCCACCACCGTCGCCCTCGCCATCACTGCTCATGCTGCTGCAGGCGCTGTGGCCCCGGGACGACGACTGCGCCTCTACCTCGCCTTCTTTTCCCCCTGACGACTTCCTACTCCCCCGCTCCTTTCCTCTGGTTTGGGCCTCTTGTACTCCATTTCCAGGGGTGGAACCAGAGAACCGGGGCATTGTCTGGTGGAGCGGAACCAGAGCGACTTGTCTGATTGGGTGTTGAGGGCTTGCTGCCACTGCTTTTATTATTAGAAAGAGTTACAGAGTTACTCTGAGGAGAGGCTGGTACACTTTTGCTTTTAGGCTTTTGGTTCTTATCAGAAGAGGAGGCAGGAGAGGTCCCAGCAGCCTTAGTCCCCGAGTCTTTCCGAGTGGTGTGGCCAGGTGTATCCACCCTGCCTTTCATTGCTAGGAGCTTGGCTGCTGCATTGAGTGCCGAGCACCTCTTTCCCAGAACTTCAGGCTCAGGAGCTAAGGAGGGAGCGCTGTTTGTCTGAGCTTTACAGTCTTGTGAAGGCTGAGATCCTGCAGACTTCCTGGTGATCCTAACAGAAGAAGTATCACTGCCAGACTCTCCACCCGTGGATATGTTGGCATTGTTTGATGCATTTCTATCAGAGCTGTGTGCAGGTTTCTTTCCTTGCCGGTTTTGCCCTTTTCCCTCTCCGGCTCTTGTCCCCTGTGCTTGGCTGAGCGAGTCAACCGTTGCTCCTTCCTGCTCTCGCCGTTGTCCGAGTCCGAGGAGGAAGAGGAAGCCCTGGAACGCCTTCTCCGAGAGGTAGCGTCTGTGAGATCCTTCTCGCCGCCTTCCTCTTTCTTCTCCCCACCCTCTTCTTTTTTCTCCTCCCTCCCTTCTTCTGAGGTGACATCCATTCGCCTCTTCTTGGCAGGATGTCTATTCTCGTAAGTCCTCTTGTGGTGAGCATGGCGAGTGAGAGTAGTTGTAGAGCACCCAGATGATGGCGAGGAGGAGCGAGTGGACTCCTGGCTACTCTGGCGACTAAGAGGCCTTTTCTGATCTTGAGTAGTTTGCTCCACTGCCTGTTGCTCAGGTTCTTCTTTTTGAGGCGTAGTTGTGGACTGTGCTTCTCCACCGGCTTCCTCCCTTCCTGACTCAACGTCTTTGGTCTCAGAGGAACTTTCCACCTTTCTCCTTTTAGGCTGAGACTTACAGATGTCGTCGTCGTCCTCCTCCTCCTCCTCCTCCTCGCTAGTCCTAGCTTCAGCCTCCACAGCATCGACTTCCATTTCTGTCACCTTATCCAGCTCTCTTTTTGATGCAGACACTTCCTGCGTTTGCTCTAAAGATTGATTCTCAGTTGAAACACTAGAAGGAGCAGATGCCGGGCCCTCTGCCGGGCCCTCTGCCGGGCCCTCTGCCGGGCCCTCTGCCGGGCCCTCTGCCGGGCCCTCTGCCGGGCCCTCTGCCGGGCCCTCTGCCGACAGCTCTGGGGAAACATCTGTGGACGCAGAGCTTTGCGAAACGACTGCAGAAGTTTTTGTGGTGGACACAGGAGGAACCGTTTTCGCTGTGACAGCTGCGGCTGCTTCCGTTACTAACACAGGAGTGGCTGTGGTAGTGTTTACTTGGGGAGTTGTGACAACATTTGTGTAGAAACTGTGACAGACATTCCTGGGGAAGATGTAGTTGTGGCTGTTGGTAATGGAGCTGATGTAGCACCTGTAGAAATTGTTACTGTAGGTGGGATCTTTTCTGCAGTTGTGGCAGGGGGAGCTGAAGTTGTGTGATCTTTGGAAGGGGCTGCTGCTACAGCGGTTGTTACCTGGACTCCTTCTGTCGAGGGTGATGTGGTTACTGTAACCGTCTCTGCCTTGGCTGTGGTAGTTACACTGACAGTTGTTATAGATGGGGGCGGAGTGCAGGTCAGGGAAGGTGCAGCAGGAGGTTTTTCTGAGGACGTGCCAGCTACTGGTACAGTTGTTACTTGTGCCTGTGCAGCCACTTGAATTGTTGTTGTTTTTGGTGAGGTTGAGACTGGTTTGGAAGTCATCACATTATTCCTTGCTTGGGCTGGAGAAGATGCAACTGTATTTACAGCAGGTGATGAGGCTGTTGCTACTAGTGGTGGTGTCGTAGTAGCATTATCAGACACGGTTGAACTTGCAGTGTGAACTGTGCCCTGACCAGTTGAGTTTAATGAACTAGCTTGGACGGTTTTTACTGTAGTTGTCATAGTTGCTGCTGCAGCGGGGGAAGACGTTGAGGCTGGTGAAGCTGTAGCTGGGCTAGTAGCTGTAGCTGAAACCTTTTGGGTGGCAGCTGGAGCGGAGGTTACAGTAGCTTGAGTTGATGTTGTAGATGACAAATCAGAGGCTTGCGTCACAGCTGTAGTTTTAGCTGTGACTGATTTAACTGTAGTGGTGACTGTTGGTGTACCGCTGACTGTTTCTGATATTAAGTTAATAGCTGTTGTGGCAGGGACTGATGTTGGAACAGCTTTGACTGCCACGGCAGACACACAGGATGGAGTGGTAGCAGCTAGTGTAGCAGCTGTGGTGGTTTTGGCAGAGTCTGGTCCTGTTGTTTCACAGTTGTAGAAACTAAAGGCTTTGGCTCTACAGGAGCTTTAGAAGCTGTGGAAACCACAAGTGTTGGTTTTACACCTGGAAGAGTTGATGTGACAGTGACAACGGGTGGCAATTGAGATGTGGTAGTGTGGGTAGCACTGACTGGTACAGTGGCTGACGTGGAAAGTGTGACAGAAGATGCAGAGGAAACCTGGGTTGATGCTTTGTCTGGCCTTGGAACAGTAGCAGGGGCTGAACTAACTACTTGTTCTGTGTCTGATGTGGAGGAGGCCACGGGGAGGGGTGTGGTCACCTGGGGCGCAGGTGCCGTGGGTGCTTGGGCTGAAGCGGAGATTGGTCCAGATGTTTGATCTGTTGTTGTTGAGGCTTGAGGTGGATTTGGAGCAGGGGCGGAAACTGGGGGTAGTACCTCAGCCTTAGTGTCGGTTTCCTCAGCTTTGGTAGACTGAGAGGCCGAACATGTAGGGACCGCAGCAGCTATATGGGTCTCTGACTTCAGGGGATGGGACTGTTGGCTCTGTGCTAGCATCAGTTTTTGATGTGCCAGATACACCAGTAGTGGTGATCTCATTTTTGGAGTTCTGTCCTTCACTAACAGTTTCTGGCATGTTTGTGGAGTCTTTGCGAGGACGACCCCTCTTACGTTTTGGGGAGACAGGGGGATTCCCTTCCTCACTTGGCCGTGGGCTGTGGGGAAGTGGTCACGGTGTTGTCAAGCTCAGGTAACCTACTGGGAGTCTTAGGGGGCCGGCCCCTCTTTCTTTTCAAAGGTGTCACAAGAGAATTCACACTGGACTCTATAGGGGTTGAAGTGGCGTCCTTGCCTTGGTATGTCAGTTTTTCTTGACTGGTTCCCTCCCCTTCCTTTGCCCAACAGCTGCTGCTGTTGCTCCACCAGCAGCATGCGAGATTCAGTTTCCAACCTGCGTCGTACAGGCAGATTTCTCAGCACAGGCATGTCAGGAGAAAGATGGGGTGGGGAATATGGAGGATAACTTCTGACAGGCTGTGGGGGCACAGATGGACTAGGTAGTAGAGTCTTGGTCCTGAGGAGATTTGGTAACAGATCCTTTAGTTATGCCGTCAGGGCCCGGTGATGTATTGTCTTTGTTTGGTTCGTCGACAAATACAGCAGTGGTATCCTCCACAGTTGCCTCCTCTGAGGAACCTCCACCTCCAGTGCCGCTTCCTCGCCGCCGCCTCCTTCTTGGCTCCTTCTCCTCCACCACCGTGACCAGCCTCCCTGGAAGCTTCCGCAGGACTTTAGCTGACGGGGAGTCTTCAACCAGGCCCCGCAGGACTTCACCATCTGCTGACTGACGCTTGCGAGGCGACCGGGAGCTGGTGGAGGGGAGAGACATGGCGCTGTGGTCTTTGCTGTCATCATCTTTTGCCTGATGGTCCACTGGGCAGCTGGATTCTAGCGATGACTCAGAAACCCTTCTCTCATTCTCCCCGTCTTTCTCCTCTCTGCCTGCTTTGGAGTTTCTGCTGTCAGTCTCCCCAACACATGGTTGTTTCCCTCCAGGGGGGGAGGTTGTAGGAGAGGAAGGCACTGGACTGGGATGGGAGCGGTTTGGCAGAGTCCTGGTTTTGATGGTCTGGTGATCTCTGGCAGGAGACGAGGCTTTTGAAGATTTGGAGGAATCTTGAGAGCTGGTTGATGAGGAGGTTTTGTGATAGTCTGTGTGGGACGGGGTGGTAGACACCGTATCAGTGTCTTTGGCAGCTCGTCCTCTCAGACCACAGCGGGGTCTTTCAGGCACTTCTTTAGGGGTCGTTGGCTCAGGCTCAGTTTCGGGCGAGGCCCACGCAGCCGACCACTAGTCCTTGTAGAGGTGACAATCTTGTCCTTGTCCTTGGGTTTACGGCCACGGCGGGCTGTGGCTGGCTGAGCAGGCTCCACAGAAGCTGGTGGTGACAAAAAGTCATCGTCGTCGTCATCATATGAAGCGTGGAGCTTTAGGCCCTCCTCCTTGGCCTGGTCCAGGCCCTTCCTGGCAGCCTCCACTTGCTCCTAAACAGACACAGGCAGAACAGATATGTAGAAGGTTTGCTTTTACAAAACTGTTAAAATTTCATGTTCTGGTTGTGTAGGACTACAGGGTTGGACAAAGTACTTAAACATCTTGCAATGTAACACAAAGTAGTGTTAAGGAAATGACCCTTTAATACTTTAAATCATTGTTGAATAAATACCTCAGTCAAACCACTATGATGAGTTCACCAGATAGGTATTTAGTAGTGCTGAAACGATTAAATGAGTCAATTAATGAATTAGTTGATTGACAGACAATATTGATCCCTGAATTTAGGTCAATTCATAAGCAAAAAGGACTGCTCTGTTTTATATCATTGTAAATTAAATGTCTTCGGTTTTGGACGGACAATATGAAGCAGATTTGAAAAAAATCACCTTTTCTATCCTTTAAATCGCCATTCACTCAAGGAAAACTGTATTATAAGTGTTTTGTTTTTTGTACAGCCCCGTACCTTTGTTTTGAGGATGGTAATTAAGATGAGCCTGAAGTAAAGTTGAATTTATTAACTCAAACTTTTTTGAAAGCTGAGCTGTTGAGACGCAGATTTCAATGATGAAGATGTGCCGTTACCTCAGCCTGCTTCAACTCTTCTTTGCATACATCTTCTAACGAGGCTTCCAGGAAGTTCATGGCGTAGCGTTCAATCGGAGTGAGCTAGGGATAGGCAGAGAATATGGTAAGTTAATGCAGATATACAGCAGAACAAGAT
>NW_024044073.1:0-25256 GCF_014851395.1 Micropterus salmoides
CAGCTTCATCAGATACAAAATGGCTTTCAGATTAGAGGACGACTCTGTTGTCCGGTCTGTCAGGACGTCTTCAGAGATCCCTTCTTTTGTCATGTAGCCACAGCTTCTTAAAAACTGTCTGAGTAGCTGGTGGAGACAGAAAAGCAAGCCGTGAGTGTCCAGTTTGTAAGAGAATATCTTCAAGGAATAAACCACATTGTAACCGGGTGTTGAAGAACCTGTGTGAGGCCTTCTTGTTGGAGAGAGATCAGAGAGCTTCAGAGGCTCTCTGCAGTCTGCACTCTGAGAAACTCAAACTCTTCTGTCTGGACCATCAGCAGCCAGTGTGTCTCATCTGCAGAGATTCAGAAAAGCACAGCAACCACAGATTCAGACCCATCGATGAAGCTGCACGACAACACAAGAAGGAACTTCAGGAAACTCTGGAGCCCTTAAAGGAGAAGTTAAAGGTTTGTGAACAAGTTAAAGTGAAGTTTGACCAAACAGCAGAACACATTAAGGTCCAGGCCCGACACACAGAGAGGCAGATTAAGGAGCAGTTTAAGAAGCTTCACCAGTTTCTATATGAGGAAGAGGAGGCCAGGATGGCTGCACTGAGGGAGGAAGAGGAGCAGAAGAGTCAGATGATGAAGGAGAAGATGGAGGCTCTGAGCAGAGAGATAGCAGCTCTTTCAGACACAGTCAGAGCCACAGAGGAGGAGCTGAGAGCTGAAGACGTCTCATTCCTGCTCAACTACAAAGCTGCAGTGGAAAGAGTCCAGCAGCGCCCCCTGCTGGATGAGGGACAGCTGCCCTCAGGAGCTCTGATAGACCAGGCCAAACACCTGGGCAACCTGACCTTCAACATCTGGAACAAGATGAAGGACATGGTCTCCTACACTCCTGTGATTCTGGATCCAAACACTGCAAATCCAAGACTCCTTCTGTCTGAAGATCTGACCAGCGTGAGGGGAGGAGAGAGACAGCAGCTTCCCGACAATCCAGAGAGGTTTGATAAATACTGGTCTGTTCTGGGCTCTGAGGGCTTCAACTCAGGGACTCACAGCTGGGATGTCGAGGTTGGAGACAGTGTAGTCTGGTCACTGGGTGTGTTAGCAGAGTCTGTTCAGAGGACGGGACTCATACATTTTGGATTATGGGGAATGTGGTTCCATGAAAGTAAATACTCAGCATGGTCATTACCAGATCCACCCACTGTTCTCAAAGTGCAGAAGAAGCCCCAGAGGATCAGAGTGAATCTGGACTGGAACAGTGGAGAGCTGTCGTTCTCTGATCCTGATACTAACACACACATACAGACCTTCACACACTTTCACTGAGAGGCTGTTTCCATTTATTTTCACTGGGGATGAACTAAAAATATCACCTCTGAAGATGTGTGTGACAGTGGAACAGAACAGGTGGGGATAAATAAGATGATTATATTCATGAAGCGCTCTTTCCTATTGTGTGTGTATTGCGAAGAGGATAAGAGACATGCCTTTGGTGTGAGAGACCCGGGTTCGTATCAACTGTGAGACACCAATGTGTCCCTGAGCAAGACACTTAACCCTTAGTTGCTCCAGAGGTGTGCAACCCTGTGACATAGCAATTGTATGTCGCTTTGGATAAAAGTATCAGCTAAATGAATAAATGTAAATGGAGCCATGAAGACCAGCAACCACTTTGTGGAAGCTGATAAGCATCTAAATAAAGAAACAAGAATCATTGTATCCATAACTCCATATTTGAGCAGCAATCATTATTCAGATCTAACAACCTTTATTTTTATCCAGATTATAAAGTTACCAAACATTAACATCCATGTTGTTATGAAATGATTACAATTTTTTTTACTATATACATATACACACTGACTGGCCACTTTATTAGGTACACCTTGCTAGTCTTGGGTTGGACCCCTTTTTCCTTCAGAACTGCCTTACTTCTTCGTGGCATACTTTCAACAAGGTGTTGGAAACATTCCTCAGAGACTTTGGTCCAATATTGACATGATAGCATCACACAATTGCTGCAGATTTGTCAGCTGCACATCCATGATGCGAATCTCCCGTTCCACCACATCCTAAAGGCGCTCTATTGGATTGAGATCTGGTGCCTGTGGAGGCCAGTGGATAACAGTGAACTCATTGTCATGTTAAAGAAACCAGTTTGAAATGATTTGAGCTTTGTGACATGGTGCATTATCCTGCTGGAATTTGCCATCAGAAGATGGCACACTGTGGTCATAAAGGTTGGACATGGTCAGCAACAACACTCAGGTAGGCTGTTGTGTTTAAACAATGCTCAGTTGGTACTAAGGGGCCCAAAGTTTGCAAAAAGATTTATCCTGCACACCGTTACACCACCACCACCAGCCTGAAACGTTGATACAAGGCAGGATGGATCCATGCTTTCATGTTGTTAATGCCAAATTCTGACCCCATCTGAATGTCGCAGCTGAAATCAAGACTCTTCATACCAGACAAAGTTTTTCCAATCTTCTGTTGTCCAGTTTTTGTGAGCCTGTGTGAATTGTAGCCTCAGTTTCCTGTTCTCAGCTGACAGGAGTGGCACCCGGTGTGGTCTTCTGCCGCTGTGGCCCATCTGCTTCAAGGTTCGACGTGTTGTGCGTTCAGAGATGGTATTCTGCATACCTTGGTTGTAACGAGTGTTTTTTTGAGTTACTGTTGCCTTTCTCTCATCTGGAACCAGTCTGACCATTCTCCTCTGACATCAACAAGGCACATACTGGATAATTTCTCTTTTTTGGACCATTCTCTGTAAACCCTAGAGATGGATGTGTGTAATCCCAGTAGATCGTTAGTTTCTGGAAAAAAAACAAAAAACATGAAGAATATCAAACTGTATGTTGTGGCTGTTTTTGATGTTTCTGTCTGTTCAAACTCTGATAAAAGAAAATAAAGTGATTTTACTGTTTTGACCAGATTCTATGATCAACATTTCGCAACAGTTGTTAAAGACCTATTGGGATAAGTAACAATTTGAATGAAGGGCAGTTATAGTGTTTATTTATCTCACCAATGTATTCTTTTCTCTCAGCTTTTATAGGCTACTCTTATTCAATTTCTGCTGCTCAGGATGACATGAGGGGGAGGCCTTTACATTGAATCACATGCAGCATGCCCGCTGCCTGTTTTTATAGAAAGAAAATCCACACACAAAATAGGCTGCAGTCTTTCAGCCACATACACTTTCATCCTACTTCTTCAGGCTTTTATTTCCTCACACAGCTGCAGTCAAATGTGAAATATCAATGTGAAGATAAACAGTGTTGTGCTTTTATTGTGAAGGATTAGCTGTCGTTGCATCTCCCGTAGAAATCGAAAGTGTTTCAGACTTTGACGCAGAAAGAAGTCTTCAAGTGTCTATTATTGTCTTTACATTGGTGTTAAAGGGATGTTAAATCTTCAAAGGACTTCGACAGCTATCAAGCTTCTTCCTCATGCGTGTCTCTGTCTCATGACTCGGTCTGGAACAACGTTTGATGATAAATACGGTAATAAAACTAATTGCTGATATTCACCTTCCTGATAATTAGCACAGATCAATATCAAAGTGGGCATCGGGGATGGTTGTAACATTTTTAGAAATGTCTGTCTGTATGAGCTCTTTTAAGCCAGTGCATTCAAAATGTGATACTATTTCATGTGTCTGCTAGTAAATAGTACAACTGCTATTTATGTTTAAATACCTGGTTTAGGCTTAAACACAACGAGTAAAACGTTACAATTCACCCCAAAGTCTTGGTTAGTTGCTACACTGACAAAAACATGATATGATATTGAAATCTATTTAGTCAACACTTATCCTAAATTTTTTAACATAAATATTGTGTGTGTAGTGGTGGTCCAAGTATCTTAGTCACTACTTAGTCATAGCTGTAAACAAAATAAAACATTTCATCAAAATGTGCAAATGTGCACTGACTGAGTATTTGTGTGTGTGTGTGTGTGTGTGTGTGTGTTTGTGTGTTTTTGTCTTGCATCCTCAAAGTGGTGAGTGACATATGACACTGCTGGAGTTTAGCCAGTTGTCATAGAGAGAAGTCTACAGGTCTTATACCAACATTTAATCATAAAACAATTAAGCATTACTGTGTGTGTGTGTGTCAGACACAGCATACTCGATGTGAACTACCTTACAGCTAAAAAATTTGCACTAACAACATGCATGAAAGGTATTTACATAGACACACCATAAACATGATTTAGGTTATGAGTTTAACTGCAAAGCAGGCAATGCTATTAACAAAGGGTCAGGGTGCCTAAGTGGAATAAGGTCTCAACCATGTGTAGAGTAAATCAGGTGATTTGTAACTTGTTCCTGATTAGAGAAATTGGATGTGTTACAACCATTCCCATCTCCATCAACACATGTAATATTTTAAAATAACAGCAACCTTCTGATTAATTACAATCACATAATAGTCCTATTGCGCTGTTATTTGGAGCTGGTGTTTCCCTCTTGCAGAGAATCGCGCCTCTGTCTCCAACAAACTCCTTCTTTGTGAATATCTTTCTTTCTTCTTCAAATTGTGAGCTTCATAACAGGTCTTGTCCTACAGCTCAGTAGGCCTATAGTGTTGTTCTTCCAACCAGCACTTATCTTTCCAGACCTGGTCATAGCTGTATGGTGTTTGAACGCAATGCTGCCAACAAAATATTCAGTTCCCTGATTTGCTGTGGTTGTTTTTTAATTTGAATATTATTAGTCTTTAGAAATGCAATCATTGTTTACATTGAAAGAAGTCTTTCATGAGATTATAGTCGCTTTCTGTGTCTTCAGGCTCGTGCAGACTACACGACTTTCTGCATCGGCCAATGGCTGTGCTGTTCAGACTACACAACTTGCTGTCTTGTGACGGGGGTCTTGAAGTCGTCGTGGCGTTCACACTACGTGACTTATTAGTGACAGAAGGTCACACACTACATGAGCTGACAGTGGCTGTGTCACCCAACAGCTGGTCTCCAAACCACCTTTTGTCAAGAAAACACAGCTGTTGTTTGTTATTATAGATAGCAATTATAAAGACAAAGAATATGGGTGATAGAGTGGATTCAGACACGCAGGTAGCAGAGATTGTCCATGCTACAGAGAGAGCTGGAGGGGAGTAAAAAGTATTTTGCGGTGAAAAAGTAGCTGCCTGCTCTGCCAGCTGCCTGCTCTCATTGGCTGGATGTGGAAGTCGAGTCGGCCGACTCTTCCAGATATTTGGCATGCTAGATATCTGGCGATGTGTCAGAAATGTGTTGGGGATGCGTTTTAACGCGTCGTCCGGTAGTTCACACATAACGACTGGTGACCGCAGCAGTTCGATCACTGATTTACTCCTGATCACAGCCTGACGGTCACAGAGCTCGCTGACCGGCAGATCGGGCTTAAAATCGTGTAGTGTGAACTAGGCTTTATTCTGCAACAGTGAACTAGACATCACAGAAAATATATTTACAAGCAAAACAGTCGAATGCCAGGCATTTCTGGTCATCAAGTGCCCTCTTTAGGTTATTTGGAGGCATTACATGTGATTTAAGCACACAAGATCAAAGGAAAATGTTAAAAGCATTATTCTAAGTGGTTAAGGTTTTGCCCTTCAGATCCAAAGACTGACGGATTGAATTACGTTCAGGGCATTTTAACCAGAAAAACTGAACAGATAATATTGCTGAGCAGGTCTATGGCATATGATGGATTTTAGGTAAACCTGTAGGGGGCGCTTAAGAATTGCTGATGCAGCATGGAGCAGCATGTTGCAGCAGCAGTGGGAGCAGTCACAGCTGACAGCTGAAAGCTCTCACATGCATTGACTTTAGGAAATGCACATTATGCTTGTTAAAATATGTTTTGTTTGTTTGCACATAATCTGTTCTTTCTTTTGGCCTGGTTCTCAATTAAATTTGAGTTCCTCTCCTAATCTCTGGGCTTGAGCCACTTGAGTCTGTAACAGTTACCAATTATATTCTCCCATGTTTGAAAACATGGCCATATCAGGTGCTAAAAGAAATGAAACACAAAATACATGAATAATATAATGATCCACTTTGCAAAAAGTAGTTGAAGTAGTAGACTGTTAATTCAGTCTGAAAAGTCTTAAATTCATTGTCACATGCGTCATTATTAATATACAACGATACAAATCTTCTTGCATACATATACTTTTACAGAAAATGAGATGTCAAATAAAATCAGTACATGTCAGTATCAATACACTGTCCCTATTGTTGGGATAACAGGGGTGTTGATGGCGCAATAGTTAAGACACATGCCTTTGGTGTGAGAGGCCGAGGTTTAATTCCCCACTGCAACACATCCACCTGAGCAAGACACTTAACCCCTCCAGAGGCGTGCAACCTCTGACATGTATAGCAATTGTAAGTTGCTTTGGATAAAAGCGTCAGCTAAATGAATACATGTAAATGTAACAGGAATGTCTCCTTTCCTGAGAATCGTGAAATGAGGAGAAATGAAGAAGCAGCCGAGACCAGGCACACATCACATTTGTCTGTAGTGGTGGCCCAAAGGTTAGAGGAGCAAGCTTGTGACTGGACCAGGGAAAGTAAACCAAGCAGTGCTTGCCCTCTCTCATTTACCACCACTGAGGTGCCCTTGAGCAAGGCCCATAACCCCAACAGCTCCAGTGGAGCTTTTTTGGAGCTACTTAGTGGCCAGCAGACCAGACTGTGGTTGTACTGGGCAGCTTCCAGTGTGAATGTGATCAGTGCATTCCTGGAAAAGAGAGGTAAAAAAAAAAATTTGCGGACGTGTGTAACTACTTCTTGTTAGTTCAGTTCTTACAACAAAATCAGCATGTGGAAATAAAACAGAAGTTTTTCTCTGAGCCCTCAAAGAGCTTGTTTAGCCGACAGAGGACATATGCAGGGCATCAGTTCTGTGTAGAAAATTCAAATTATTCACCATCATCATATTTCCTACACTGTTGTGTTATGTTCAAGTTCACCTGCAGTTCCCAGTGTTTTCTATTTTTGTGGACTAGTTCATTGAACCTTGCCTAACTGGTTATCTAGCATTGCATTCATTCAGGCAAGCAACAAAGTCAAGCTCAGCTCAAAATTCCAGTGCCCATGTAAAGTCATGCCCACATCAGCTGACAACTCAGCTGATTTCCCTTTAATTGGCAAAGATATTGAAGGCAAATTATTTAAGCTGCTAGAGCCTGTTTAACCTTCTCTATTTATTGACGCTGTTCTGTTCTGGACCCTAGGGGGCGTCTTTGCTGCTGCTCTCTCTGCCCCGGGATTTCCATGTGTGCATATGGATGGGCAAGGAGGTGCACCACCCGCCTTATGGCTTTCCCACGCAAACCCATGGAAGGGCCGAGAGGTGTGCTCTCCCTGTCCTATGGCTTTACACGTAGCCATGTCTAAGGGCGGGGAGGTGCGCTCCCAACCTTGTGGTCCACAAAGGCACATGGAGAGGCAGGGGGGTCCCAGAACACAGCCAAACCTAACTACTGCAAGCAAATAAAGTCTTTGATCCTATCTAAATGATTATTCTTGCCTGACCTTTGCTGAACAGGGACCTTCTCTGCCTTGATGTCTGCATCTGAGTCCAATCCCTTGTGTTCCTGTACTCTGCTTTAATTAACCAGGACAGTACAAACTAAACAAAAAATTGGCTTTTTAAAACATGAGATCTTTCTTGAAGCTTAAAGATGAATGTTCTATTAATGAGAGATTAACTACCTGGACACTGTTTGTGTATTCTTATATGGAGAAATTATTTTTGTCAAGACCCACACTTTTGAACCCGTCTGACGCTTCCTGCTCCCCAGTGTTTCGTACTTATGCTTCGTTTTTGGACATTCTGCCTTAATTGTTAGATTTTGGATTATCTGCCTGCTCCTTTAGTTTTGTTTGTTCTTGCTGGACTGCTTTCCTGGTTTTGACCATTGCCTGTCTCACCTTCCTGTAAAACGTTTTAATGTAATAATCAAATTTCATTGAACTGATCCTGTCCAATCCCTTGGTTTCCTGTTCCCCCCCTGACTGTGATAAAACATTTGTGATTCAGTGAAGACTTACTATTTTCTATTTCTGACCCCTTTAAACCTGCCTAACATGCATGAGTGTTTCTGTTACAACCCAGTGGGAGCATATATTTATGTAACTGACATGGTAACATGGTATAAAATAAATAATACAAATCTATTCTAGTCATGTTCTGTAGTCTTTCATTGTATAGTATAAGTCTCTCTCACAATTTGTCAGAAGTCATAAATTGTAGTCCTGCAGATCTCCACATTATAACATTCTGTGACCATTAAGAGTCACAGAGCGTCACACATGGTGAGACTCCAACAAAGCCAATACACTGGACTGAAACACACCATTCATTGGAACAGGTGTGACAAAGCTCCACCCCTCACCTGAGACAAACCAGGAAACAGGTTGTTATGCTTCCTCACTACAGAAAGACGCACAAACTGAAAAACAGATTATCAGATTCAACTTCATGCACCCTAACAACTTTTTATTGAGTTCAGCTACAGGAGAGGAAAGTGGGAAAACTACAATACTACAGCTTCAACTTGCTGACACTTCACTCGTGGACAGTGAGTTTGACTAAAAACACAAATCAAGATCAAAGCAAATGTCATTGAAAGTCAGTAGAGGAGGAAGGGGAGCCATGACTTACCGTACTTTCTCTCTGCTGTGTTTTCAGCTTCACTCAGAGACAAAATGGCTTCCAGATCAGAGGAGGATCTCTGCTGTCCGGTCTGTCATGATATCTTTAGAGATCCTGTTATTTTGTCATGTAGCCACAGCTTCTGTAAAGACTGCCTGAGGAGCTGGTGGAAACAGAAACAAACACCTGAGTGCCCAGTGTGTAATAGAAGATCATCAAGGGATGAACCACCGTGTAACCGGGTGTTGAAGAACCTGTGTGAGGACTTCTTGCAGGAGAGAGATCAGAGAGCTCCAGAGGCTCTCTGCTGTCTGCACTCTGAGAAACTAAAACTCTTCTGTCTGGACCATCAGCAGCCAGTGTGTGTCGTTTGTAGAGATTCAGAAAAACACAGCAACCACAGATTCAGACCCATCGATGAAGCTGCACGACAACTCAAGAAGGAACTTCAGGAAACTCTGGAGTCCTTAAAGGAGAAGTTAAAGGTTTCTGAAGAGGTTAAAGTGAAGTTTGATCAAACAGCAGAACACATTAAGGTCCAGGACCGACACACAGAGAGGCAGATTAAGGAGCAGTTTAAGAAGCTTCACCAGTTTCTAGATGAGGAAGAGGAGGCCAGGATGGCTGCACTGAGGGAGGAAGAGGAGCAGAAGAGTCAGATGATGAAGGAGAAGATGGAGGCTCTGAGCAGAGAGATAGCAGCTCTTTCAGACACAGTCAGAGCCACAGAGGAGGAGCTGAGAGCTGAAGACGTCTCATTCCTGCTCAACTACAAGGCTGCAGTGGAAAGAGTCCAGCAGCGCCCCCTGCTGGATGATCCACAGCTGCCCTCAGGAGCTCTGATAGACCAGGCCAAACACCTGGGCAACCTGACCTTCAACATCTGGAACAAGATGAAGGACATGGTCTCCTACACTCCTCTGATTCTGGACCCAAACACCGCTCATCCAGGACTCATCCTGTCTGAAGATCTGACCAGCGTGAGACGAGACAAAACAAGACAGCAGCTTCCTGACAATCCAGAGAGGTTTGATTATCACCGCTCTGTTCTGGGCTCTGAGGGCTTTAAGTCAGGGACTCACAGCTGGGATGTCGAGGTTGGAAACAGTTCAGGATGGATACTGGGTGTGTTAGCAGAATCTGTCCAGAGGAAGGGACATATGCCATCTGGATTATGGGCAATAGGGTTCTATGAAGGTAAATACTCAGCAGGATCACTACCAGGTGCACTCATTGATCTCCGAGTGCACAAGAAGCCCCAGAGGATCAGAGTGAATCTGGACTGGAACAGAAGAAAGCTGTCATTCTCTGATCCTGATACTAACACACACATACACACCTTCACACACACTTTCACTGAGAGGCTGTTTCCATACATTACAACTGGGGATGAAATGAAGATTGTACCACTTAAGGTCTGTGTGACAGTGGAAAAGATTTAACCTGTTCCTCCTTTTGTGTCATTTTTCCAAGGATATGTTTATTTAAAAATTAATTCAGTGGCAGGTTGTGGCAGGCCATCTGGCATCTGGAGATCAGGACTGGAGGCTGGCGTGTGAAGTTCAGAGCTGAAGTGCAGGACCAGTGTCCGGCAGCTGGGAGACAGGCAGATGAGCAGTCTGAGCCAGGAAACAGGAGGCTGAAGAAGCACAGCCACAGGTGACTGGCACAACTTAGAAGGAACTGGTGATTGCTGCTGCAACATAAGAGGAACTAGTGACAGCTGCAGTTCAGGAACAGTGGATTGCCAAAGCTCAGAGGCAGGATATAGCTGTAGTTAGGGCACTGAAGACTGCTGCATCTTAGTAGGAACAGGTGTCGGCCGTGCTGCAGACTGGAAAGAAGGAGCAGGAGTCAATTGGCCAGCCAACGAAGAGTTGGCTGGACCGCTGATTGGGAACCAGAAAGGACTAGTGGCAGCTCGGTGCCGCTGGGCAGCTGGATCTATGTGGTGATGGGCAGCTGAGACTTTGTGGCACTTGGCTGCTGAAACAGGGATGCAGGCTGGATGCTATAGCATGCTGGAAGTTAGTAGACTGGAAAATTGTCGACTCATTGCTGTGTTGGGACCACAGAGACTTTACAGATTGGTGGTTCACAAGGTGTTCATTTGTATGACCAAACTGAACTTTTGTTATGAAATTGAGGCATTGAACCCAGTCTCGCACAACCCCCAGGAATTCCCATGGGCCCAGATTTTGGCAACCATTTGTCAGTCAACAGACGGAGGGACTAGTTCCTCCATCTACACAATCGGAACATGGGACAGCAAAAGACTAAAATCAGAACCATGATTCTTCCCTGTGGCCCATCCACATTGGAAAGGCCAGCTCACAAGTAGCAAACCAAAGCAATTTCCCTTCCTCTATGGACTGGTAAATTAACTTAAAGGTAGGGCTGAATGATTCATTGTGTTTGCGATGTAATCGCGATGATTGTCGTGATGATTATTGCGATGATTATCGCGATGTAATAAAAATATTTTCTAATCGCAAAGGCTGCGATTGCACTTTGGTCACAAGACACCCAAGAGGAAAGCAGTCTGCGGACGAAGTTGATGCTTCGTCTACATGTTACGCTGTAACTTGCCTTCTTGTTGTAAAATGGCCTGAAGCTTGACAGAAGCTGACACTACATAAACTTTAGTGTCAAACAGGGAGTGAAAGTAGCAACCACGGGTAACTGGTGGTGGTGGGTGCAATCGTCGGACAGGAAAAATGCACAACAGAAAGACACGTGTAGTACGATAAGCGTACTGTGGCGATCGGCACCTGCGTCACACACAGCCACTAGTCAGCAGTTTCAAACCAAACGCACAAGTCTGAAAGAGGCCCAGTCTGTCCCGAGTTACAGTCTGGTTACAGCCAGTGCGCTGCTCACCAGCTTCAGAGGGTTCGGGGAAACTCCGGTGTTGTCGGAGAATTAGACTAAGCTTGTCTATTAAACACGAGAGGCGTCACTTGTTTTTTTTCGTTAGCCAACTTTTTTTTGTTTGCTTACTGGGATACAGAAAGATGGACACCAAGGAGATTAGAACTGAGATAAGGTCTCATTAATTGGTGGTTGAACTGTGGGTTTTTATTTAGTGCTTACTGTATAACACACTGTGGTTAGTTAGTTTTTCTTGTGGTCTGTAGGTAGGCTGACCTGATGATATTATATCATTATTTAATGCCATAATTTGACTCAAATTATCTTTCTCATATTATTTTAATTTGATATATCTTCTCCCCTATTGCTCATAATAATAATTCTACCTAATTCATCATAACACAGGCCTGACCCACAAGAAAGAACAGTTTATGTTCTATCTAATATTGTGTTGGTCAGACTATACACTGATTTACTGCTTGTCCATTCTGAATAATACAGAAGGTAAAGAGCTTAAAAATGAATTGCATATTAAATTGCAATCGCAATATTGTTTTAAAAAAATCGCAGTTAGATTATTTTCCAAAATCATTCAGCCCTACCTAAAGGTTCAGTGTGATTTAGTGGCATCTAGTCGTGAGGGTTGTAAAGTGCAACCATTTGTCCAGTCTACCACTGCCCCCTAACCTTTCAAAGAGCGACAGCTACGGTGGCTGACACAGCACAAAAGATGTCTCTTCTGAGACAGCAGAGAGTAGCCAGTCAAGTAGACAGTCTATTAAAAACTACACATTAGATAAAGTTTATACAGACACTCACAAGGGAAACGCATTACTTCTCTCTGTGATAATGGACCATCGCCAAAACTGTCCGCCAACATGAAATATAAATAAAGACATACTTTGATAGAGGGTGCTGAAAGAGATCTCACTCATCACAGCAACAGTTACTCACTTCCTCATTAGTGGTTTTGCCTACAAAATAAGTGCGAGAAGCTTGTTTACTGTAATGCAGTATTTGGAGTTCAACTGAGCTTTTACTTTGAAAAATTCTGATCGACATTAAAAGAGTCTGTAGCCTGCTTGACACACCTCTGAAAGAGTCGTCAGAGAACGTGATTCCCCTAAATGTCCTCTGCCTGGAGATACTGGGGAAATGCAAAAGCGTCCGTAGGTTGATGGATGCTGATCAAACAGCAAAACAATAACATTGCAGCACATGCTGTGATCTGAGAAACATTCCCTGCAGAATCCATTTGTTAAAGAGAGAGAGAAAAAAAACTTGTCTCAAGGTGGGATAAGTCCTGCACCTTACTGACTGAGCTAACCAAATAACATCTTAATGCAAATTAGTATTATGGCTTATATTCTCATCCACCCTCTCATGGTTGAAAATATTGCTCGATGCAAAACGTATTTGCAGACACCTGCTGTATATTATTACTACTACTTCTTCTAACGTATATATTCAACATAGTGATGAGTGTCTGCTCTGCCTGAATTCTACCGGAAGTTGAACAAGAAGAACTTAGTGACGAAACACACTCCGTAGCTCTGTTTGTCCGTTTTCAGCTACTGTAGAAACATGACGATGCAACGTGGCGACGTCCATGGAAGGGGGTGCCTGCGGTTATGTAGATATAAATGACTCATTCTAAGGTAATAAAAACATAATGGTTTATTATGAAAGGCCTTTACACACCACTGAAAACATAGTTATGGATCTTATATTGCATTTCTGTCGATAGATCCTCAGAAATATTACACACTGAACATTTAACTAGGCATAGCATAGAGTAACAGTGGACTTGGCTAAGTACAGGACTGTATAACTTTCATCAGTGTACATGTATTGATTAGTTTTTTCTGAGGTTTGTTGTTGTGATCGTTTCACTGGTTATTGTGAGGTTATTGTGTAACAAAGACCTTAACCACACCGCTAAGTTCATGTTAGTTAAACCTGCAATGTAGAACTTTTGTATATACTTAATCCGTATTGCGTGAACTCATTTGGCAACGGCTTGAATGTAACAGATGTAAATTTCTATGCAAAAGTCCCAAACTCTGGATTTAAACCTATGCTCCACATAGACACTGTCTTTGTATATATACAGTACTGGCCAAATATACTTTAATTTGGCCTTAAACACAACCGCACACTGCGGAGAAGAACCTTAAAGCCTTCGCTTCACATGCTTTCTTTGCTTCGGACCACGTGTGTTCAGGCTGGTGCATTTGAGAAATATGGAGGCAAAACAAAGAAACAGACATACATTCTTTCACACGCACACACACCTTTGTTCTTTAGTGCATTTTAGTTTGTTTCTTGTGTGTTTTGTTTTTTTTAATCTTTTGAATGAATGCTTATATATGCTTTTTCTTTAATGTTGCATAAGAATTAATATATTACAAACCTCTTCTATGTAAAACTCCAAATCCTTGAACCTACAAGTTCGCTAATTTTTGTCACAGTTAATTATTAATCAAAGTTCCAAAGTGAAAGTGAGTGTTGCCCGAAGGTGAATGGAGGATCACAGGTTTGCAGCATGGGGAGACAAGCAAGGGTGAAAACTAGAGAAGGCAATCCAGAGACGGCAAACAAATCCAACAAGGAGCAGGAAAGAATTAAAAGTCCAATGGTCAGGTAACAAGGTCCAAAACAGCCAGGTTAGGCTGAAAGAACCAGGGAAAATCAGGTAACTGCAGGGCTGATAAGAGAAGTACGAACAGGTGAGTGAGGGCATCTGGTGGATGAATAGAAAAAGGCAATGAAATGGCTATGAAAAACAGGTAAGTGGTTAAAGAGGAAGAACAGAAAGACAGCCTGTGACACATATAGGCTACACAGCTAAGAGTGCAAAACTAATGATAAAATGGTGATATATACTGTATATCATGTGTGCATGATCACACATGATATACAGTATATAGTAATTTCAGGATATGGCTATTATTGAGTCAGAGAAACATGTAAAGTACTGTCTCTCCAGTGTTAATAAGTGTGGAGACTTTATTTGAAGTTGATTAGTGTTGAATGGAGGGTTTGCCTTCTAACAGGGGTGATATGACTATGTGACAGCTGTTAAACTCTCATGGGTGTGGACTGAAACTGTAATGTTTATCTTCGCTCTCAGAGTTCAGTTTTTACAAGCGGAATTGTCCTCTAACAAGGTTGCAGTCACTGTCCTGAAGCACATTTTCTCTTCGATATCTGCCTCCTTTAGTCTGTGTGCAACAAAACACATTAATTCAAATGGATTTATCTATACATAGCAGGGCAGACATGAACTGGTTTAGAAAGTACCCTGCAGTACACAAGTGGGTCTCAAATGATTTTTTTTTCTTGTTTGATTATGAATAGCATTGTGGAAACTAGAGACAAAATGTTGAACTTCACTGAAACAACATTATCTCAATCATGAAATGCATTTCTCTTTTGATGCATTGTAAGAGCCAAAATGTGTATTTAAGCCTGTGTTGTTTTATTACTAATTTATGCTGCACATATTCATTTTGTTTACTAGCACTTCCACTACTTGGCACATGTGTAATTGAGTATTTAGTGTCACAGAGTGTCTCACACCGTGAGACTCCAACAAGACTCGTGCTGAGAGGTTTTATTCCTCACTCGTGGTGTAAGGAGGCCAATATTGATCAGTTAGAATATCTGATGATTGTTTATGACCTTTTCTGTACACCACCATCAGGTCAAAACTTACATGAAAAATAATGTCCAGATTACGTAACATTTCTTATTCCCAAAGGATGACTCCTAATGTTTTGCATCATCAAGCCAAACCATCTTTTTGCATACAAGAAATATCAAAACAAAAGTACACTCAGTGTTACAATCCATCCTTTTCCCCCCGGCTATATGCAGTCCAGTCCAGAGAGTCTTTGTGATTCATTGTTCTGTCTTTTTATTTACATCAAATATTGTTTTGTTTATTTACCCAAATAAAAGCTACAAGTGTACATTCAGTGGTTGTCAACTCTCTGTTAACTCTCTGTTCTCAGGCAACAGCCTGCTGCACACTATGAGTCTACATTTTCAGCATTGAATCAATACTTTGGACAGAAACACACCCCTGTGTTGCATGTGACGCAACAGCGGTCAGCAGAGGAGGTCTGACAAAGCTCCACCCCTCACATGATCAGAGACAAACAAGGAAACAGTTTGTTCTCTTTCCTTGCTAAAGAGACGAACAGCCTGAAAAATAGACATCTCACTTTCTGACCAAGCTAACAGCTTCCTCTGAGTGAGTTCAGCTACAGCAGAGAAAAGTGGAAAACTACAACACTGCTGCTTCAACCTGCTGACGCTCCACACACTGAAGGTGAGTCTGACTAAAAACTGGACCCAATTTAAAAGTCAGTAGAGGAGGAATGGGTGGCGATGATGGCCGATGATCCAGTGGCCAATGTAATTATCTCTATGGCCATGAATGACTGTACTGTCAGTCTACTGTGTTTTCTGCTTCTCTCAGAGACTAAATGGCTTCCAGATCTGAGGAGGAGCTCTGCTGTCCAGTCTGCCATGACATCTTTAGAGATCCTGTTGTTCTGTCATGCAGCCACAGCTTCTGTAAAGGCTGTCTGATGAACTGGTGGAGACACAAACAATTGCGTGAGTGTCCAGTTTGTAAGGCGATGTCTTCAAGAGCAGATCCACCTTGTAACCTGGTGTTAAGGAACCTGTGTGAGGCCTTCTTGTTGGAGAGAGATCAGAGAGCTTCAGAGGCTCTCTGCAGTCTGCACTCTGAAAACTCAAACTCTTCTGTCTGGACCATCAGCAGCCAGTGTGTGTCGTTTGTAGAGATTCAGAAATACACAGCAACCACAGATTCAGACCCATCGATGAAGCTGCACGACAACACAAGAAGGAACTTCAGGAAACTCTGGAGTCCTTAAAGAAGAAGTTAAAGGTTTGTGAACAAGTTAAAGTGAAGTTTGACCAAACAGCAGAACACATTAAGGTCCAGGCCCGACTCACAGGGAGGCAGATTAAGGAGCAGTTTAAGAAGCTTCACCAGTTTCTATATGAGGAAGAGGAGGCCAGGATGGCTGCACTGAGGGAGGAAGAGGAGCAGAAGAGTCAGATGATGAAGGAGAAGATGGAGGCTCTGAGCAGAGAGATAGCAGCTCTTTCAGACACAGTCAGAGCCACAGAGGAGGAGCTGAGAGCTGAAGACGTCTCATTCCTGCTCAGCTACAAAGCTGCAGTGGAAAGAGTCCAGCAGCGCCCCCTGCTGGATGAGGGACAGCTGCCCTCAGGAGCTCTGATAGACCAGGCCAAACACCTGGGCAACCTGACCTTCAACATCTGGAACAAGATGAAGGACATGGTCTCCTACACTCCTGTGATTCTGGATCCAAACACTGTTTATCAAGAACTCATCCTGTCTGAAGATCTGACCAGCGTGAGACCAGGAGAGAGACAGCAGCTTCCTGACAATCCAGAGAGGTTTGATGAATACTGGTCTGTTCTGGGCTCTGAGGGCTTCAACTCAGGGACTCACAGCTGGGATGTCGAGGTTGGAGACAGTACAGGGTGGTCACTGGGTGTGTTAGCAGAGTCTGTCCAGAGGAAGGGAGACATACAGTCTGGATTATGGGTAATAGGGTTTGATGAAGGTAAATACTCTGCGCGTTCACTACCAGGTCCACTTTCTGTTCTCAGAGTGCAGAAGAAGTCCGAGAGGATCAGAGTGAATCTGGACTGGAACAGAGGAAAACTGTTGTTCTCTGATCCTGATACTAACACACACATACACACCTTCACACACACTTTCACTGAGAGGCTGTTTCCATTTATATTCACTGGGGATGAACTGAAAATATCACAGCTGAAGGTCTGTGTGACATTGGAATAGCAGGTAGAAATAAAAAAGATGATTATATTCAAGATGCTTACGTCTTAAAGTCACTGAAGTTTGTTTATTTATTATTTTGATTGTGTGTGTGTGTGTGTTGCGTCATGACCAGCAACTACTTTGCAGAAGCTGATGAGGATCTAAATAACATGCTTCTGACAGCTGCCCAGGGAAAAATGCTTAATTTTAACTGTTGTGTCTCTGAGATTATAGGAATATGCTTCAATTCATATACAGTCCTAGAAAAATGCTTGATTATCAACAGAATCTAGTGTGTTAACACAATTATGTAAACAATAAAATCTTTTAATATTTTAGATGAAATGAACCTGTCGTCATATTTGTTTGTTGTCTTCTGGTTTTGAAACTAGCAAGCATTAAATAATCAAATCAAATGAAAGAAATTTAGACTTGCTAGTATAACTGATCGCACCATAATTTGCCCAAGACTCCCTTAAAAACATCATGGAGTTTTGTGAACTTCGTAAAACGGTGTTGTAGAGGCTTAAGCCCAAGCTTTAGTCCCTGTTGTGCTGTTCAGGGGTTCAGTAAATGGCTTTTTACCATGTGTCATTAATTAAAGTTCAAGTCATGTTTGCAGTTAAAAACATTGGTTTCAATTTATTTTCATCCATTTCCATTGTTCTCCAGATAAACTTCATTGTACATGTGTGGCTGTGTACTGTGAAGGTGTGCACGTGTGTGGTCAAAAACTGTCCGCTTCCGGGTAGCATCTGAGGAACCAAAGATTGGTTCCTGTTCATTGGCTCAACTACAAAGCTGCAGTGGAAAGTCCAGCAGCGCCCCCTGCTGGATGAGGGACAGCTGCTCTCTGGAGCTCTGATAGACCAGGCCAAACACCTGGGCAACCTGACCTTCAACATCTGGAACAAGATGAAGGACATGGTCTCCTACACTTCTTTGATTCTGGATCCAAACACTGTTTATCAAGAACTCATCCTGTCTGAAGATCTGACCAGCTTGAGGGGAGAGGAGAGAGACAGCAGCTTCCTGACAATCCAGAGAGGTTTGATGAATACTGGTCTGTTCTGGGCTCTGAGGGCTTCAACTCAGGGACTCACAGCTGGGATGTCGAGGTCGGAGACAGTACAGGGTGGTCACTGGGTGTGTTAGCAGAGTCTGTCCAGAGGACGGGAGACATACAGTCTGGATTATGGAGAATAGGGTTGCATAGGGGTAAATACTCAGCACGGTCACTACCAGGTTCATCCACTGATCTCAGAGTGCAGACAAAGTTCCAGAGGATCAGAGTGAATCTGGACTGGAACAGAGGAAAACTGTCGTTCTCTGATCCTGATACTAACACACACATACACACCTTCACACACACCTTTACTGAGAGGATGTTTCCATTTATTTTCACTGGGGATGAACTGAAGATATCAGCAGTGAAGGTCTGTGTGACAGTGGAACAGAGCAGGTAGAGATGAAGAGGATGATTATAACCACGATGTTACTTTCTTAAAGGGGACAGTCCAGTCCCAACTAAAGTCTCTGAGCTTAGCTGCTCCTCTTGTTGTGTCATCATCCAAAAGACATGTTTATTTGTTTTTCAGTTTTTAGTTTAGTTTAATAATTATTCACTGTGATTCAAATCTCCATGTTTGGTTTATTAAGCCTTTTTATTTGATACTGTGTCATTTTGTCTTTTTATAATTTTCGTTTGTGTGCGTGGAGACATGAAGATCAGGAACCACTTCGAAGAAGAAGCTTATTGCACTCTGTAATGTGTTCCCAGCTTCCTGTAGCACTATAAGATTTGGATTTAGTTCAGAAACACTACGGTTTACACAGAGTTTCATCTAAAATATTGATACTAAACATTCATCCATCCAAATCATCAGATTCATTTACGTGGTTCAAAATTAACATATCAGACACATCACAAAACGTGAAGAAGAAGAAGACTAATACCGAACTAGTACCTATACCTTATGTCACTACTTACTGGAACCAGTTTGTTAATCATGTGTGCTGGAGAAAATTGTGTTAATAAGGTTAAGGAAGTATCCTTGAGATTTTTCAGATTCTACCTCAAGCATTACAAGAGGTTTGACAATGACATTGAATCTAACTTTACCTTCTGTGAGACTCATACAAAAACTGCTTTGCATATGTTTTGGCATTGTGTTTATGTAAAACAATTTTGAACATTATTTCCTAATCAACATTATGTTGCTTTTGGATAAATTTAATATACACAAATGTAAATTTGCAAACACAAAAGAAACACTTATAATCTATGAGAAAGAAATTAAATTTTCTGCGATATATTTGCCCCCAACTTTTGTTTTGTTTTGTTTTGTTTTGTCCCTATATGTACGTTTCTATCCCATATGTATGTTTTGCAATGTTATTGTTATGATTCTTGTATATGTTTCAATTCATAAAAATTACCACACAGAGGTGAATAAAACATTGTTTTTGTTATTTAAAAGTCAATCAACGGACCTTATTGCCAAGTAGCGTTTTACACATTTGAGGAATTTGCTGTGGTGAAAAGGTGCTACACGTAGACAAACATACAGTCATACAGTTGTTGTTGTTGATTGAATGAATGGTTGGAATGTAAAATCACAGAAAATGTAGAACGTATATTGTGACATTGTAGGAAATATGGGGAGGAGATGATCAGGCCTAAATCAAAGGATAAGGCAGAAAGAAAATGAAACCTTGAGGATGTTGGGAACAAGAAGAGATGCGGTAAAGGACACAGAAAGCTGTTGTGGAATACCTGAAGGACATAAGGTCATATTATATGATGTTGTTTTGTTTTAAATTAAAATTATGATGTGAAGTAGTCTCATCTAACCACAAGTTTCTTGGCCACAAGTCATGCTACAGTCTCCGTTACAGTAGGTGGCGGTATGGACCGTTGCGACCCGCCATTAAAACAGAAGAACAACAACAACAACATCTTCCTTCGAGTGAATTCAGCTACAGGAGAGAAACGTGGAGGGAAATCGCAGCATTGCTGCTTCAACTTGATGAGATTTCACGCACTGAACGTGAGTTTCACTAAAAGTTAGTTTGTTGTAACTTCGTAGAGGAGGGAGGGGAAGACGCTGTGTTGTTCGCTCCGGGCCGTTGCAGCGATACTTTGTTAACGCGGCCGCCATATTGGGCCGAGCAAACAGATAAAAAGAGAAACGGGGAGCTGCAGTTTTAATGGATAAAAAGCACCATAACAAATAGTGTAAAACAGATGAGTCGTTTTCATTTTAAAAGGTTTGTAATCTACGTGGAGTATAAAAATACGTTTTGTGTTCAGTTACTTAGAACAGTGATTCTCAAAGTGCGGTTCGGGGACCCGCACGGGTCCTTGAGAGGGTCCCGGAGGTCCCCAGCAAAAAGGGGAATAATTTAATTTCACCGTCCATGAGTAACACAGTGACACAATGTATGACTATTTTGGTCATGGATTTCATACATGTCCTGTAATAAAACATCTAAAACCCATAATCCTATCAGATTGGAAATAGTGGGACAAAATCTTATGAAATGGGGGTCCGTGGTCTAATTTGTCACATTTTCGTGTTCCTTGACATGAAGAAGTTTGAGAACCACTGACTTAGAATCTCTATAGTTAAGAAATATTCGCTGCTTGACGCTTTAATATGAGGAGTATGTTTTTATACAGTATATGGTAAAAACTTAAGGCTGCTTACATGGACTGAATTAATTCGCTGGTGGAAAATAATTCATTATCACAAAGCATTGTAATAGACACACGTTTATCAGGCATACTTCACAATATGTCTATGAAATGTGCAGAAAGGTTTCTACATTGTGGAAATTACTTTTTCTATCCAACATTGTAGCTTTTTTGTGCTGCAGGTCACAAACTTGTAATTTCTAATTTGGCAAACACGCACCAAATAGTGGGACACTAGCAGTCAGCCCGCTTTCTACATTTTTCTAGCAGCAAGTATACATATATAGAGGGTAAATTCAGGTGTTACACAGTTCTCAAGTACTGAATGAGTACACATAGATATAATAATACAATACAGATAAAAATTTTAACTATACAACACTCATTAAACTCAAACTTACAGCACATGCGCCCAGTGTTGTACTTTGTTTAATGTGACTTAGTGGTGGCAAAACGGATAAAAATATGGTACATTTCGAACTGATGGAATAAAAGTGTAATATAGAGTAAAGTGAGATGTTGTAGTACAACAATATATATTATAGTAAAGCACATTATTATTGTCAATAGACCATCAATACAATAAGGTGAAGTATTTTACAAGCACAGACCAGGTAAAGCGCTGGATACAGGGTGCAGATGTTCGTTTCGGGTGTTTGATAGGCTGCGTAATTAACAAGCCCACAAGCGCCGGGATCGTGGGTGGAAAAATGCAGAAAAAAGAAGAGTTCTGTGTCTTTTAGTGTTAGGGTTAGACTTTATAAAACGTGCTGCTGATGGAGCAAGTGGAGTAGACAGGCGGGGGGGGGCACAGAGAGAGGCGGGGCATGCCGGTGTGTTTACCTGAGGTGTAGGCTTCTTGTGTATCATAGGTTCATAGTAATTCTGAGGAAGGTCCGAAGCATATTTAAAATATATAATTATGTTCCTGGTGATTAAAACCTGCTGGTTTAATGTGAAAAACGTAGATTTCTTTTGCTTGTTTTACAATCACGATGCCTGCTCAACCATCGCCCATCTGTCAGCCATCGCCGATGGACGATGGCATCGTCTATCAGCCCAGCCCTAGTGGTTAGTTTGTGGTCTTTAACTAAAACTAATTTTTGTCAAGCCAAACCACTTTCATGTGGACAAGTTTTTTTTTTTTTTTAACAAAGACAGTGATGTACCTCACTTGATAATGTATGCTCACATATGGTTAATACAATAATATTATTATCGGAGACAATTCATATCACACACCTCTAAGTGGATATATAGTATAACAAGCTGCGCGAGTCAGGCATCTGTTTTTTCAGCCCAGAGTAATGGAAAAGTTGCCAGGGCCAATATGGCGGCCAATGTAGCCACTATGTATTTATCTTGATGGCCTTGACTGACTGTATTTTCTGTCTGCTGTATTTTCAGCTTCACTGACAAAATGGCTTCCAGATTAGCGGACGATCTCTGCTGTCCGGTCTGTCAGGACGTCTTCAGAGATCCTGTTCTTCTGTCGTGTAGCCACAGCTTCTGTAAAGGCTGTCTGAGGAGATGGTGGAGAGAGAAGCAATCACGGGAGTGTCCAGTTTGTAAGACTGTATCTTCAAGGGATAAACCACCTTGTAACCTGGTGTTAAAGAACCTGTGTGAGGCCTTTTTGCTGGAGAGAGATCGAGGAGCTTCCGAGGGTATCTGCAGTCTGCACTCTGAGAAACTCAAACTCTTCTGTCTGGACCATCAGCAGCCAGTGTGTCTCATCTGCAGAGATTCAGAAAAACACAGCAACCACAGATTCAGACCCATCGATGAAGCTGCACGACAACACAAGAAGGAACTTCAGGAAACTCTGGAGCCTGTAAAGAAGAAGTTAAAGGTTTGTGAACAAGTTAAAGTGAAGTTTGATCAAACAGCAGAACACATTAAGGTCCAGGCCCGACACACAGAGAGGCAGATTAAGGAGCAGTTTAAGAAGCTTCACCAGTTTCTATATGAGGAAGAGGAGGCCAGGATGGCTGCACTGAGGGAGGAAGAGGAGCAGAAGAGTCAGATGATGAAGGAGAAGATGGAGGCTCTGAGCAGAGAGATAGCAGCTCTTTCAGACACAGTCAGAGCCACAGAGGAGGAGCTGAGAGCTGAAGACGTCTCATTCCTGCTCAGCTACAAAGCTGCAGTGGAAAGAGTCCAGCAGCGCCCCCTGCTGGATGATCCACAGCTGCCCTCAGGAGCTCTGATAGACCAGGCCAAACACCTGGGCAACCTGACCTTCAACATCTGGAACAAGATGAAGGACGTGGTCTCCTACACTCCTCTGATTCTGGATCCAAAGACTGTTTATCCAACACTCATCCTGTCAGAAGATCTGACCAGTGTGAGGGGAGATGAGAGACATCAGCTTCTTGTCAATCCAGAGAGTTTTGATGATTTCTGCTGTGCCCTGGGCTCTGAGGGCTTCAACTCAGGGACTCACAGCTGGGATGTCGAGGTTGGAGACAGTGCAGGATGGTCACTGGGTGTGTTAGAAGAGTCTTTCCAGAGGACAGGATACGCACTGCCTGGACTATGGACATTAAGGTTTGATGTATATAAATATTCAGCACACTCACCGGCTTCATGCACAGTTCTCCAAGTGCAGACGAAGCCCCAGAGGATCAGAGTGAATCTGGACTGGAACAGAGGAGAGCTGTCGTTCTCTGATCCTGATACTAACACACACATACACACCTTCACACACTTTCACTGAGAGGATGTTTCCGTACATTTTCACCATGGATAAACTGAAGATATCACCACTGAAGATCTCTGTGACAGTGGAACAGAGCAGTTAGAGATAAAGAGGATGATTATATTCATGTTGTTTGTTGCCTCATTTTTTATTGATATTATGTCATTTTGAATTGTTCTGTTTTTATTATTTTGACGTGTGTGTGTGTGGAGCCATGAAGACCAGCAAATATTTGGTGGAAGGTGATTGCACTCTATAATTTACTCCCAGCTTCCTGTAGTAGCCTCCAAAACGTCCCAACAACCCAATCATCACCAATACAATTAATAATTGGCTTCATTTCAGAAAACACTACGGTTTAGACAGAGCTTCAATCCACTCACCAATCCTAAACATTGACTTTTTCTCCCTGTACTGTTCAGACCTGCATTTTCATAACTGGACCGTTTATGGCCTTGAACAGTTAGGGTTTTGTTAAAGACCAGTGGGGTAAAATACTACGTTCACTCTGTTCACCGATGTTTAAGTGACGTTACAGATATCAGCGATCTGCTGATCATTTACATATATTACAGACTTTTGATCCAAAATATCTCAGTTGTTCTACTACAAACACTTTATATCGTTTGTTTGTTTGTTGAATGATTCAACACATGGTTTAAAAGATAAAGAGACTTATTTAAAAAAGTTACTTAATATGCCAACTTTGATGACAAACATTTTCTTTTGCTGGAAGTGGACATGTTTGATTTGTGTTCACTGTTAATGTCTCCCTCAGTATTTTAATAAAGTCATTAATGTGTCACTGTGACATTTTGCACGTTCCTTGTGTGAATTTGCCTTTTGTTGTTCTGAGTAAGTGCACAATAAGGAAGAACTTCTTCCTCTCTGTGTTGACATTACTTTAACTCATGCAGGAAGCATTTTAGCAGCATCTACAGATGACCTATAGACAGAAAACGCATCAAGATGATCTGTCATGTTTGCTGAGACATCGAAGGGTTAATTTGATCTCACATGACCTGAAACCAGAGAACTGAAACATGAAGATGTGAAATTCGGAGCTATTGTAATGAGTGCCCTGTGAGGGACAATAGTACAAACCAAAAGAAATAAGAGTTAATGTCATTGGTGTGGAGTTTTAATGCAGTAATAAAATGGATCATAAAATAATTTCACTATAATTCAGTTGAAGCCTTAATCTCAATTTAATGCATATGTAGGAAGTGTTTGCTTCATCTTAAAGCAGCTGTATTGTCTTTGCTCACTAAAAATCTTGTGGCTCCGACTCAGTACCTGGTTATCTTCACTTGTGTATTGTGTAATGCTCAGTTATTACCGTAAGCTTGTTAGCCAGACAGACATGTCTGTTGACAGAGGAGCAATAGAAAGGATCCTGACTGGAAATATCACTCATGGGATGTGCACGGCCCAGGACCAGAGGGCTCTGCAGCGGGTGATTAAAACTGCTCAGAAGATCATTGGTACCC
>NW_024044074.1:0-14580 GCF_014851395.1 Micropterus salmoides
TGGTACAGCACAGACTGCATGCAGACCATGTATTCCCTCAGCTTCTAGTTAGCAGGGAATCTATGGCAGCACTGAGCAGAGCGCTGTCATTGAGTTACATAATCAACAGAGGAGTGTAACAGAATGTGTGTGCGGATGTGTGTGTGCCCATGCATTCAGTAGCTGCAGTTCTTTTTGAGCTGTCGATCATGTGGTACCCAAGGCCACTCTAACACAAGGCTGCTGAGGTGGACTTTCAGCAACAATGGTGCTTAGTGTGTGTGTGTGTTGTGTGTGTGTGTGTTGGTGTGGGTGCGCGCGTGTATGTGTATGTTGCACTCGCTGGTGTTTTTAAAGGCACATGCGTGGATAATAGGCGGTCGCATTTACAAGGCTGAGGAGAAGAAGCACGCTACATGCAAGGTATTAGGCGTGCATGCTGAGGATGAGCTAATTCACAGCACATGTTTGACATCAAGACACATTTACATATCTATGTGTGTGCGTGTGGGCTTATTTGTGTCTTGCTGTATGTTTCTGTGCATGCTTGGATGCATGGCGAATATGTGATTTTGCATACTATTATTTATACTACTATAAGTGTGGAATTGTAATTGTGTAAGCTTACACACTCATGCCTTTTTGTGTGTGTACATGTGTTTCTATATGTATGAATGTCTACACCTCAGTGGTTTTTTGTGTAAATGGTATTTTATTTCTCATGCTGGCATAGGCTATGGAGAGCTTGTTGTTTTGTCAGTGCATTGTGTTGCTACTGCTGCTCAATGATGCCATCTGGCTTTGGATAACAACACAACCACAGACATCCAAGGGGAGCTATCCGTGCTAGTCACGTCTGGTTTTAAAACTGTTTGGGATCGGTTGTCCAGTGGGTGGTGCTAACTCACCCATTATGAGCTGGATGATGAAACTGACCTTGAAACAGTTTATGAGCCCTGGATAATGGGAACCACTGATTGAGAGCCCATCAAACTGCACTCAGCTTTCAGTGACAAAGAAATAATAGTTTAACCACTTAACATTATTTTGAACTGTAGCTAAAAATTTATGAGCGGACATTTGCATGTTGCTGCTCAACTAGCAAATGACAATTAAGAGACTTAGTGATTACTGTGAAGTTATTCATGGCATTCTAGGTGTTAAGAATGGATATTAAAACAAAATAAACAGTTATAGCTTTAACAAAGTGGGGGTCAGAAAAGGGGGAATGTTTTTTTGTTTTTTTATGTGAGCAGGGAGGGTCTTTTTTTTAGTAAAATATAAAGTAAACCCAAATCTCCAGGTCCCAAAAATCTCAGTGCAGAGTGAAATTAAGACCAGGAAGATTAAACATAACCTCAGAGGGGTACCATCATATACCGTGCAGGTTAAGACTGTAACTTGCATATAAACCAGCGGAGGTGAAACACAATTAGGTCAGATTGAGGCCAGGCCATTTGTATGGGTCACGGTAAAAGTGCTCATATGTATGCCGGCGTATAGGTCCCTTGAGCACTGGCTGACCTTGTCCTATACTCTGATCTATGTCCTCATCTCCCCGTGTGTCCTCTTTCCGTCTCTGCTCTGTCCTCCCCCCACTTCCTTTTTCACATTTTGTTTTACTGTTTTCAATTAGTTTCTCTTCTTTCTCACCCTGTTTGGTTTCACCCCTTCTAAAACTTCTCTCTTTCCTATCTAGCACTTTTTTTATTCACTCCTTATTTCTCTCTTTCCACTAATTTTTAACTCCCCTTTCCACCCCCTATCCCCTCTGTCCTTTTTCCATATCACACCAGCCTGATAAATAATGCAACACAGCACATTAAAAACATTAGTAGGGTTCTCTTGGCTGTCAAAGAGAGGGAGGAGACGAGGGAGAGGAATGGGTAACTCCATTTAAAGTGTTATGGAGAATGAGTGATTTAATATTAGCAGCAGAAAAGTGGCAGAAGGGGGTGAAGGTCCGAGCATTAATGTGTTTGCGTCGTGACATGGTGTCCTTTGCGCTAAAATGTTTTGCTTTTGGTGAATCATCTGAAAGCTGCAACATTCATTAAGATGACGACTGTATCAGGAAACTCAAAAGGAAATTTTAATGACATTTAGCAAAACACTGATGCTGCATTACACGAAACCTTGACCTTTCCCTCCCCCCTCATCCAGTTTTCCTCCTCCCTCTCCTCTCAATCTCCTCTCCTCTCCCCCCCCTCCTTTCTCCAATTCCTCCTGGCAGCGTGGCGATTGGCATTATTAAAATTGATTGGCGGCGAGCGTTTAGCAGGGTGGCGAGGCGGAGAGGGAAGGTTTGACAGGCAGGAGTGAAATGAAAGGAGGGCCTCAGCGGACACACTGTGGAAAGGTCTCACTGGGGGACAGACTGGTGTGTGTGTGTGTGTTGTGTGTGTGTGTGTGTGTGTGTGTGTGGTGATGTGTGGTGCTTGTCGTGCCACAGGCTTGTGTGTGAGGCTAAGAGAAGATTGTGCAAGAACATTTTGAAGTGAGTTATAGGAGTTTGAGAACTCATACGTCCTTTGTTATATTTATGTTTGTGTGTACAGGTTGATTTTCCTGGTGTGTGTGTGTGTGTGGGTGTATACATCTACCACATTATAGTCCACACAGACCATATAATGATGGCACACGAGCATCTAGAAGCACCAGCACAGAGGATACACAGTCACAGTAGCTGTGCTGAACCAGAGTTACCCCTCCACCATACTCCCTTCCCTCTTTCTTTCGTTCCCTTCATCTCTCTGCTTATCCCCCTTTCCAACCCTTCTCTCTCCTTTTATCTCAGATCAAATAATATTTCCAACCCATATTCCCAACCAGCCATACCCCCAATGGCTATAAGTGCTACAGCTTTGGAGATTTTCAATACACTTTACGTGCAATTTGGCTGAGTGATTCTGAAAAAGTTTTTTTGGGGGGGAAGGGATAGAGCATGTGATATTACATGAGCACATGATGCTTACTGGCTTCTTCTCTCTTGTTTCTTTCTTCTTTTTCTATTATCGTCATCTCTTCCTCTCTCTGTCACAGATGACAGACCAATCCAGGTGAAGCCAGCAGACAGTGAGAGTCGAGAGGTACTGTATGCTCGTCCTTCCTTCTTCTTTTCCTCCCCCTTACTTGCTACCTTCCTTCTTTTGTTCTAGCCTTACAAACATGCTGCCTGCGGATCAGCCTCACCATTATCTGTCCCATTAGACGGTGCCCTGTACCTCGACGCAGGCTGACAGCACGGCCTGGCCGGACCCTCCAGTATTCAGAACACATTATGTACACAGTGCTCTTCCTGGCTGGCGTGGCCTCTATGCTCCTTTCTTAGAGTTTCATCATATGCACTGATGTATGTACATGCACAAACATACACAGAAACATGGGCATCTTTGCCAGGCTTGAGGGGAAAACAGGTCACTTCTTTTGTCAAACACATTTAATAAGGTTGTCTGTAACAAAGTAAATCCTATTTGACTCACGCCACAAGTTTGTTTCAGACAAATTAACTACAGAATCAAATGACAGATCTGTGTGAATGAAAGTGGATGTCCGGTATTGTGTGTGCGCGCTGTATTGACAGCTAAGACAGCTGAAAGCGCATTTTCTATGTCTAGACATGTAGTGACCTGCTCCTGACATCAATCAATGGACTGTACAAGGGAAGATTGATGCAGTTTGACCGTTTTTGGCTGGAGTCTTTCAAAGTTTGCAGTTGTTAATATAATTGGCACCAGAGTGCTTCTTCAGTCATAAGAAATAGGGAAGGGGGGGGGGGGGGTAGTAAATAGAGCATGCAAGGAGTTGAAGGTTGATAAGCAGAAAGAAGCATAAGGACTGAGAGAGAGGTGTTAGTCTGTAAAGAAAAAAATCTTTAAGAAAAGGAAGAGAGATTGTGCAACATCCTCTACTATTTAGTTTGGTGGTGAACTGAGTATGATTGATGGAGCAGGAGGGAACAGAGGCAGGCACCAACCGTGAGGAAGCAAAGTGAGGGCGATGCGGGACGTCCATACCTCTGTCTGTTATTTGCGTCTGTCTTCCTCTGTATGTCCTCAGCCCACTTCTATTCTCATCATGTTTTTTTCCCACTTTCCACTTTTTTCCCCAATATTATTTCTTATTTCTTTTTCTTTCCTGTCCCTTGGGTGTTTTTCTCAGGCATGAGTGCAAGCCTACATTGTACTGTCAGGCTTTTACATTTCTAATTGCAGTGGTGGAAGAAGCACTCAGATCCTTTACTTAATGATGATTTCAATGTTGTAGCTGGTGGAGTTGAGGCTACTTTTAAATATTTTAGATAAAGTTAGGTAGTTCAGTCCAATGGTCAACCCCCCTTCCTGCGAGTTGCAAAATAAATCGTGAGATGATTGATGGTGTAGGAAGATGAAAAACAAAGTTCTACTACACAGTTTTTTTAGACCTTTCTCTAATATTTGAAGTAATGGCTAATTTGACCTCTTTGGGTATTGAACAGAACAGAATTAAAATGAAACCATTTGAGAAGTTCAGACAAAAAGTCTCTTTGGTGAAACTGCTCATAGACATTTAATATGTGATAAGGAGCCGCAACTAGACCGTGTTTTGTTTCTAAGGGATCAAAATCCAAAAAGGTTGGGAGCCGTAGGTTTAATCTTTTGCAATGCATTGAATAAGCTTACCATATTTTTTTATATAAAACCTTAATCTGAATACTGATAGTAACTATTTATGTCTAATATACTGACAGATACTGATGCAGAGTAAGTATGAAATGCCCCTCTGAAATGTAGTGGTGTAGAAATATAAAAGTATTTCCCTAAAATGGAAATATTCAAGTAAAGTGCCCAAAAATTGTATGTAAAAACAGCACCTGAGCACATTTACTTACTTTACTACATACTTTCCACCCTGTCTAATTGATAATGTTAGGGGGGAAGGAATTCTACTGTTAAAAGTGCAACTGATGATGCTGTGATGGAAAGGAATACTACTGTAGTGCAGCAAAAAAGAAATAATGAAATTAAATAGTAATCTCTACTTTTTATACACTCCTGCCTACTAAATTCTGTAGGCTACAGGGAAATCAGCAGCCATTGTTATATGGTCTACGTGTGTGTGTGTGTGTAGAGGGAGAGAGAGAGAGAGAGACAGAGAGAGAGGTTTACATCGTTCTTGACACTCCGATGTATATTGACTTGCTTTCTAGCTGAATATGAGTGTGTGTGCATGTGAGTTTAGTCCTTTCCCAAAGAAAGATGTGCGGTTTATTGGTGCCTTCCCTGGGGAACTGTAAGCTTTGTCCAACAACGAGGTGTGTACCATCAATTTGTGTTTGTGTGTGTGTGTGTGTGTGTGTGTGTGTGTGTGTGTGTGGTGTGTGAAGGTGGGGGGCCAGACATTTCAAGATTTGTATGTGCATGTGTGTGCATATCTGTGTGTCCTCCACCCCTTATGTGTGCTCCACTCTTGTAAACACTCACCCACCCCCTCAGTGCAAGGCCAGAGCGCAGATTAGTCTTGTTGACTCGGCAAGGACACCCTGTCAGGCACAGGCAGTGGGGAACAGACCCTAAGCACGTTTGCATGCAAACACACACACACTCACGCATAACCTCACGTTAATTTGCAGAGAGCATTCAGAGGCAATTGCACCGAGGCTCATTAATTTCCCAACATATACATCCATTTCCGCAAAGCTCAGATTCTGTGTAACGTAAAAACAGACGGCCTTGCACACCGACACATCTGCTACTGTCGTGCACTAACACACTTTCGCCGTCTGCTTCACAATTTCCCTCAAACACTCACTCAGTGACTCAATCATGCTGTCATGCTGAATGAGAACTGATGGGGGACCTCAGTCTGGCTCTATTTTATTAAAACAAATACAAATACATGTAGAATTTGTATCTGATTATATCATCCTGCAATTCTTTTTTTGACCGCATACAAGTTTGTTTGTAGAAAAATGTGAAAAAGACCATTCTGGTTTATGTTATGTGTTGCTTTTGGTCCACAAATGCTCTGCCAATTTTAATGCCAATTTTAACTTCAAGATAGAAGAGGACAGCAGTTGCTCTGTGCAAATGGGCTGGTTGCTATGGTGTGTGTTCATAAATGAGAAATATTTTGACACATTAAATTGGTACTGTGTGACTTGATAATATGAAAAGTTGGCATTTTTTTGGAAATGGTTTTCAGTACTTTCCTGTGGTCATGTTGAGAAAAATGCGTGCCCAGCTGCCAACAGATGACACCAGACAACAGGTCCCATTGCACCCCCACATTCATGTAGTTGTCTGCAGGATTCAACATAAACTTTGACTTGCCTGCATATAACTTGTTATTTCTGTTGTTTTTTCCCCCACATTTTAAAAAACCGCCTCATTACTGTGCAACAGGCATCAGCATCCTGTGTGTGATGCATATTTAATTATATACAACCAAATGTTGTTAAATTCGAATTATGTCCTGAGTGAAGACAGGCACACGCGTCTGTCTGTCTAATCTGTGCCTGATGTAGGTGTTGTTTTCCATAATGTATTCACAACTATGTAAACATGAAATGTGATAGAAGAGAAATGGGATGAGATTTACCGTTCCCATAGTCTCACTTGCTGGCCTATAAGGGATTCATTGCCACAAACAATGTCTGAAGTTTAGCAGAGAGAGTATTTTATTTCTCTCATGTTCAGATATATCCTCTACCATGACATGTTGTGAACTATCGAATCCAGGAAGCCTGAGCTGTGTATATATTTACACTGGGGAAAAAGCACAAATCATCACAGATTTTTTAGTCCCACGCAGCGGTGCTTCCAGCTTGGCCAGTCGCTGTGGGAATCCAGTAAGGGATCATGTCCTTGCTGCTGCATTAGCAAGTCCTACTAGCTGGTCATGGTAGAAACAGTGTAAACACACAAGTGTCCGCTGATAAGGTTTGTTGCTGTTGGCTATGCGGCTGGCTATAGCCTTTCCATGCTAAAAGTGGAGTTAGCAGTGACAAGGACAGTAGTGCAAAGGTAACCGTCCACTGTAAACTGAGATACAAAAGGGAAGAATGACCAGTGTGACCTGATTCCATAATTGATCAGAAACAAGTCTTTACTTTCCGTGTACAGAACAGTAAAGATTTGCCTGAAAAAGAGACTTGCTTCACACTGCTTTATTACAGGCAATCAGCTCAGTTGGTATGGAGAAATGCTACAGATAAAGGTCTGAAATAATTGGATAACCACAACATTCCCTCACTGCACTCTCATGAAGTGTGGAGTATCATATTAGCCTCTTATCTAAAATATTGAGCGACTCTACAACTGTAAGCCAAACAGGTTTGAAGCTCAGTCTGACTGTAAGTGTAACATTAGCCTGTAACAACATTTTTGTCACAAAGTATTAGGCACTTGGTTAAAACACACTTTTACTGCAGACACAAGTCCAGCAAGCAGTCCCAAATAGGATATGAGCAAGTATTGTGTTCTTACCATCAAAGGTGTTCCCAGTGGACAGAGACTGCACAGAAAAAGTTTTTTTCTCGCCTTGAGTTTCACTCTTCCACTACAAATGTGTAAGGGAGCTCGGGTGGAAAAAATCATTAATAAATGGAAAACCAGATATTCCAAATCTTCTCTGTAACTCAGTCTTATTGTAAGTAAATATGTACCAAGAAAGTATGTTATACAGCATATACAGCTCCATTTAAAATACACAATGCGCCAGATTACTAAAGGTTTGCGTGAGTAAAAACATGTCCAAACTTGATATCACCAGCAATTAACATGTAAGCTGATCTACTAACATGTGCACGGAGAATGATGTCTTTCAAAAGTGCAAGATAGCACCTGTTGTTCATTTACTACTTGAATATGAATATGCAATTGGGGCGTTTATTGTGAAAAGTAATGGGAGGGCAACATGCAAATACATTTATTTACTTCATAAGCCTAAAAGCAATTTCATGTGAGTGCAACAGCATCTGTATTTAATACGTTTGAAAAGAAGGTGCAACCGGCAAGAGTTGCGCAGAGGAGGCTGCTGTTATCATTGCGAGACACAGAGAAAGGGTTTTTTCCAGTCAAATTTTTGGCATGACTGAGGAACAAATAACGCGCACATTTCGCCTCTTCAGGTGTTGGCTGATTTGGAGCCAGTTACAAGAAGGAGTCACACAATACCCTGCCATGCCCAAATTTCTTGCAACTCTGCATTTCCTCGCGCAGTGTGCGTAGGACATGCGTAAGTCATCCAGCCAGAGGGAACGATCACCAATTGTTCGCTGCGCGCCAGTCGTAATAGCCACACAACCCATTGTAAGTATCGGATAGGGAATGGGACGTTGGGGCGTACAGGGCTAGGGACAGGAGATCAGATAGTTGCTGCACCCTGTCCTCGCATCTGGGTCATTCCAGCATACTGGGGTTTCCCAAAGCAGTTTTTCATTTAAATACTGCCAAATCCATTGTGTTTGCACCTGTTGTCGTAACTACACATAATTCTTAGTTAATCACCCAGGCACTACAATTGCACGTCCAATATTTTAGAATACACACGCAATTTCATACTCTTTATTCGGGATGTTAGTAATCCGGCCCAGTGTGCGGACTGCTTAATTACTGCCACTGGCATTTGTCACTAAAGTTAACGAATATCAAATGTGGCTTTATGTAATAACATAACCGTCATGTGTCAGTGACTTGTTATGACATTGATTGTTATTCAATTTGTTATTGATGTTTTCCAAATGGAGCTGAGAACCATGAACCCCTTGTTGAGAATCAGCATACTAAACAAGAATTTGTGGTTAAGCAAATAACTTCAAGCCAGTAGCTTCATTCACATCCAACTGAGATCTAAAGATGTGCTTGTAACATGAACAAATGGGTAGATAACATATGTCATCTTGGATAATGTATACTGTCATGCATGGAACTAAGGATGAGCAAAAGCGCTTCTATTTCAGTGAACAGGCGTGTCTTTATGTAGATTATCAAAAGGCTTCTGTGATCCTCTGATTGTGACCTTTTCCTTTTCCTTTTAGAAGACAGAAAGCTCTTTGTGGGCATGCTCAACAAGCAACAGTCAGAAGATGATGTGAGGCGCCTCTTCGAGTCCTTCGGCAGCATCGAGGAATGCACTATCCTCAGAGGTCCCGACGGAAACAGCAAAGGTGAGTTTGTTGCTGTTTATGACTTTGAGCCAGCAGACTTCTTCACAGGCTACTGCACAGAAATGATTTGGCCTTTCAAAGTTGGTGACTTTGCAAAGTTCCCCTTAAACACTCCATGTTGAGTGATGTCAAGGCTATTTCCCAGTCATCAGAGGAGTGGTTACATAAGAATGCTGTCGATTTAGTCAATTCTAACAGTAGATGCCAATTGAAAGTTTTGCCCACAGGGATGAGAGATATAAACCGCTAACTCTTTACAGATGAACCCCATTAACCTCATGAGTCAACCTACATGGCTCTGAAGGGAAAAAAAAAAAAGTCAACCTCCTTATTAACCAGCAGGCTTCATGTCATGCCAGAAAAATGTCCTTTCGAAATGTTGTGCTACACAAGTTCACTGCATGAAGTTCATCAGTGGGCTTAGCAGCCAATCAATGAGGCCCGATGATAACTAAGCCTGATGATTACAGTGGGCTTGATCATTCTGATTCCTCCGTGAAGCTCCATTAACAAGGCCTCATCAGCCAGCTTACTCGGCTAAGTGGGCTTTAGCTCAATAATTACTGGGAACTTGATCATTCAAATTCATCAACGGGGCTTGTCAATAGTAAGCGACACCAGAATGCTGTGGCATTTTAAGGCCCATCAGAGGATCCAAAGTTGTTAATGGTGTCAGAGTGGCATGTTTAGCCCGCTTATTGAGTGTCGATCAACACTGATGCAACCCTCTTCAGCAAAGAGGGCTTTGTTTATAAATGTTTGTTGCTGTAATGCTATAGGAACTTATCCCGGGTGGAAAAAAACAGGAAATGTTTTACTATTTGTCTTGTTACTGGGAAAGTTTTGCTGTGATACCGTACGATATACTTTACAGCAAACGTTTCTCTTTTCTTCTCACTGTCTTTATTCCCTTTACTCATTTTGTCCCTCTTCTCTCTCTCTCTCTTTCTCTTTAGGCTGTGCATTTGTAAAATACTCCTCTCATGCTGAAGCTCAGTCAGCCTCAGTGCACTACACGGCAGCCAGACAATGCCTGTGAGTACAATGTAACTGTGTGTGTGTGTGTGTATGTGTTGGTGTGTGTGTGTGTGCAAGCATGTAGATATATGTGAGAGAGGTGAGTCACATGGAGAGATGAGTCACATAGCGCTTAATTACCTTCTTAAAGTTAAGTTAAGTTATACTTTTTAATTCCAATAAGGAAATGTATCCTTGCATGTGACCCATCCTAACTATTTCAAGGCAATGGGCACCAATTACAGCTCTGAGGTCATTGCCTTGGCAGGAGAGGACGTGTGCGAGCAGATACAAGCTTATGTCTGTGTCTGTCAGTACCAGCTAACATGTACTGCCTGCCGTGTGTGTGTGTGGGTGGGTGGATGGGTGGGTGCACAGGGGCCTCATCCAGTCTGGTGGTAATGTTCGCCGACACGGATAAGGAGCGCACCATACGCCGCATGCAGCAGATGGCTGGTCAGATGGGCATCTTCAACCCTATGGCCCTGCAGTTTGGAGCCTACGGAGCCTACGCACAGGCAAGACACCCCGCAAAACGGCTTTTTTATCCACAGTTATTTATTCAGTGAACCACAGAGATTAGCCCACATATGCATCTGAAATAGCAAAGGAAAAAAAAAAAGTTGAAATCTCTCCAATTAGGAAAACTTTATTTCCCTTGGAGATCATGTAAAATGTCTTTGTTAATCTTGGTTTGGAATAATAACAACTTTTCATAAGGTTCAATACCTGTTTTCTATTTAGTGGTCTTTGTTTTCGGCCTCGTACATCGACCCTCTTTATAATCCCCTCTCCTCCACTGTGCAGGTGCAGCAGCAGCGTTGATGGCATCTGTAGGCCAAGGAGGCTACCTCAGTCCAATGGCGGCCTTTGCTGCTGCCCAGATGCAGCACATGGCCACCATCAATGGCCTCCCAGGAGCACCGCTAACCCCAACATCAGGTAACAGTGGTGAAAGACCAAAGGTTAAAGGACCACACTGGATTTTTAAGTATTTCTGTCCAGCGTGGAAATGGCATTACAGTAGATTATCAACCAATCAATGGCAAAGGAAGGGGAAATTTGCTCAAATCAATTGAAACACAACACTTATAACCTAATCCCAAACTACACTGTAGGACTGACACACCTTCAGTTGCGTTGCCTCTGCCGCCTCACCGAGGGACAAGCTAACATTACTGTAAGGTAGCTGCATTTAACAAAGTCAGCAAACAGCCTTACTTTTATCCCAAATGTTTCCTTTGATGGTGTAGAATCCAAACTGCTTCCTCTCATTACTTCCCAAATGGGTTGATGTCATGGTCCATTCAGCCCAGCTCGCCAGTTTTCTCCATTTGTTTTAACAAAGAGAACAACAGCCTAGTCTACAGTGCCCCCCAGTGGGATACAAGGCATGGCCCGTTGCCCTTACACACCGAGAATTAGAATTTGAGATCATTACAAATCAAATATAACTTCTTCCATGTTCAAATAGTAGTTTGAATTTCAAATAAAACAGACAGTCCGATGAACTACAAAGGGCCAAAGCTGTTTATCGGATCTATCGTAATTTTACAAATGTCACAAAATAATGTTCTGTACATGTCCATCCGACTTTTGGTGATTTTTCCTACCCACTTGATATAAATGGCATGAAAATTAGATAGAGAAAAATCAAATCTTAAAAATTTTATTTTTGAAAATAGGTTTGTAGCAATGCAGTGGGAAAACACACTGACAAGGAACAAAGTGGATTAAAATCTATACGTAAATGTTTCCAGTTGCATTTAAAGGGTGAAAATGAACATAATGCATTGTGGCATAACCATAGATTGTATAAAAGAAGGATGTAGTCACCGTGATATCACCTACTGGTTTGAGGACAACCGCTTTGAAGCCTCTAGTTTGGCATTTAAATTAAATTAAATTAAATGTACACAGTGCAGTGGATACGATTCACCTCTATCCTGATTGACAGGTCCCCATGGAGGCGACTTGTCAATAGCCACGTTCTGAAGCATTCAGTACTTTGTGGTCTATTTTCCTCTAAATGGGACAATAATTTACAAAATGAACATCATGCTGTGTTGAAGAAGAAACTAGCGATTGAGACCATCATTGTGAAAGTGTTTACTGAGGTTATAAATCAAGTGATAAATAGCCTCACTTTGTCATAGACTCCAATGCAATCTGACTTCTTTTTGCAACCGGGTCGCCTCCTGCTGGCCATTAAAATGAATGCAGGTTTGTTTAAGGCACATCTGCATTGGCTTCAATTTTTGACCCGGAGATTGCCCCTTGGGCATAAAATGCAATCATCTGAGACAAATACATAATTGGTACCCATAACATATCATCGACACAGTATTCACTATTCATATACAATATGTCTAAGATTTGGATCTAATGGCTGTTGTTTTCACAGTAAGGGCCATACTGAGACAAGAAATCAGCCCTGACATTTAGTGTCTTCACTGGCCCACTGGACCGGCAACTCTGACATTTCCAAGAGTTACTAGGTGGCCAGTCAAAGTAAAACCTCTCCATAATGTCTTAGAAAAAATACAGTTGGATGCTTACTGTTTCTCTCTGTCTTTGCCTGTCTGCCCTGTGGCTGCAGGTGGCAGTACCCCTCCAGGCATCAGCGCCCCACAGTGACCAGCATCCCTTCCCCCATTAGTGTAAATGGTTTTACTGGCATGCCGCCCCCCCAGGCAAATGGGCAGCCTCCTGCAGAGGCTGTCTTCACCAACGGATACACCATTATCCTGGTAAGTCTGATCAATTCAGGGGCACATATGCAAACACACAAAATAACTCTCAGAGATCCAGAAAAATATAAAAAAGAATGCAGTGTACATTATGAATACACTGTTTGTTTTATTTAACCATGACTTCCCTAAAAACTTAAAGCTTATAGACACCCTCCGCAGTAAACCATTCATTGTAATGGGGAACGTGTGCATGCTGCTGGCTTAAAGGCGTGAATAGCCTTGAAGCATATTCAGGGGGACCGAGGCCAGACGCGTAGCCGACAGACAGTCAGCATGTAGAGGAATGAGTGTTTGGCAAAGGTGCTTATGGGCTGCTGGAGCCGAAGTATTCGCTTGTTTCATGAGCCGTGGCTAGTACCTCATTGGATTTTTGTCTGTGAAGAGGTGGAAGAAAAATCTGTCTTTTTTTTTTACACTCTTGTCTCTCCAGTGTTGCAGGAGGTGGTTTTTAGGGAGGACTCGGAGAAAAACGGCTTGGGCGTGGCTCCGCGGAGTTGTTTTGGGGTTCAGGGTGGCTGCTTCCTCTCCTCTCTCCTGAAGGTAGCGATCCCACCCCCCTCCCCTAATCCCCCAGCCCTTGTCCTATGGGCTCAATAAAGAGTCAATAAGATTTTTTATCCCCCTTTGTAAACCTGTAAAAAAACTGCATGAAATATGTGAATGTTTAGTAAAGATTTGTAGTTGGAGAAAAAAAAATGAGTTGAGATTCAAAGCAGAAACTGTCACAATAACTTCAGTGTCCCAGACATGTATAGCCGAAAGCAGGGCTGAAATTCGTACTCATAACAGTTCATGTGTAATTTCAGTGTCACACATGGTGTGGGAACTTTGAGTATTGATTTTCACACAGTTTGAATCAGCACTCAGATGTTCACAGAAGGAGTTCTTTTGTCTTTGAATCTTTATGTTCCCTCGCTGTTGTTGCATAATTTGTCAACAAAGTTATCTAGACATTCACAAAATAAAATTTTTGATGCAACAGTTTTTTCACAGGTTTACTAAGGATGACATGCAACCACAGCCTTTAAAATGATTTCTGAAGTTGATTTTACACACTTAAAATATTGACCTTTATCTGAGCCCATACTTCTCTCCTTGTGGCTGTCAGATCCGTTTTTCAGTGTTGCTGTTAGTCCACGGTGTGTTCAGTATTTCTGGTGTTGTAGTAGTATCTAGTATCGGTGTGTGTGTGTGGGTGTGTGTGGTGTGTTTTTTCAGTGGTGTAATTAATGTGCATTATGTGTCACATGGGTAGTTATAAAGTGTGCATAGCGTCTCTGGTAGTTACAAGTGTGTGTAGAATGGGGGACTTTTTCACATTTAATTTTTCAATAATTAACTAACTCCTACATGTGAAGTGACAGCAACAGGTGCATCCAGTGTTGTGAGTGTGTATCGTAATTGTCCTTTTTTACATGTCTAACTACAGTAGACTGAATGTATTTCTTCTTGATAACATGTTTATGATAGGTAGTTTTATGACTATAAGTTGATCACTTTTCCTTTCCCGTGGTGACAGTGTTTGTTTTAACTGTGGTCCTTTTAGTTTTACTAAAAAAAAAAAGTTTTACTTTTCTGGAGAAACAAGCTACTTTTGAAATGCTTTTGGAGGAACCTAATGTAAAAAGCCCAGCAAAAGAGAAAGAGATTCAGAATTCAGTTCCTCCATACTGAAAGTGAAGC
>NW_024044075.1:0-11843 GCF_014851395.1 Micropterus salmoides
TATATATATATAATATATATATATATATATATATATATATATATATATATATATATATATATATATATAATATAATGTCACATAACATAATGTCATAGTTTCTCCCAAATGATATACAGCATCTTTGAGTATAGCTATTTAATACCTGGAGAGAAATACATTTTTCCCAGAGGACAGCAGGTTGTACAGTATGTGAATATAACAATAGTTAGAATTTTTCAGTAGCAAAAAGTACCATGTAGTCTTTTAAAACAATATGGAGCTTGATGAAAGCATTACTGACTGCACACTTATGTCTGGTATTTCACAAACCAGCCAGAGCTGCATTAATCTCCTGGGCCTTGCAAAACAAATAATGCAACACAGTATGTTTGAATTATTCACCTAATATTTAACAAAATCAAATTCATTTTTCTTCAATATTTGCCTTCCCAGTGCCCTCGGAAACTGGAACTAAATACACCATAGTAAGTTTGCCTTATACTACATTTTACAATGTACACATTTAGCTCAGTCTGTTGTAGTAAATTCAACAGCAAAATGTGTTCTGATTGCCAGATCAACAGTAAGGAATCCAATGGTTTAGAATCACTGTTGTTAAGATGTCCATTTAACTAATAATTTTTGCTTTTTTAAAGCAGTTTTACAGTAATGTAGAATTTTCAGTCTTAAGAGAAAGACTGATCATTCTTACCAAGATAATTTAACTTTTCAGGCTGAAGGTGATTTATATTGGAAAGATTATTTTATTATTTAATTTAAAGACTCAGTCAATATTAGGATTAAATAGTGCAGTTTCATGTGACATTATTATGTCATGAGAGAGGCATTGACACAAAGAGAGTTAAGTATCTGGACATTGCTTGACATATTATTGCATATACATATTGCCACACTTTTGTACCAATTTAGGTAAGTTCAACGTACAAATTCTACTCCTTACACTTGGTATATTTTGTGTTTACTAATCTAAACCTTTCTTTTGTTCCATCTATTTTCAAACTGTTCCAGGCCCCTCGGATCAGCAGAAGCTAAATGAAAGATGATCTTTACAACAGAAGAAGAACACACGAAGCCCTTTGGGTTTTATCTTTAGTGATCAACTCAACCTCCTCAAACAGGCAGATCACAGCCTACAGTACAGTTACCTGCTCTCCAGCAACCCCCGCCCCTCCAAGAAACTCAGAACATCAAACTCTTCACCCTCAGCATCAATCTGAGCCAGACTTGTTCTGCATTTTTTTCAAAGGACTGCTGTGTCTGCGTTTACATTTGTTCAGACACAAAACCAAGCTGAAAATGCATTCAGCAAGAGGACATGACAATAACTGGGATGTCATTTTAATGTACTTGTTTGTGCTTAAGAAGACAGCAACTGAAAGGTCACCCAAAGGTTGTGGCAAGCTGCTAGAGGAAATGTTTTCTCCTGCATTTCGAATGGATGTATCACATTCAACACAAGCTAATGTTAAAAGTGGAACAGTCTGTCAATACAACTGTGAGGAAAGTGTTTTGTTGAAAATAGCACCTCCCTTTTTAACTACAGCATGTGTGAATTGGTGGGTGTGTGCTTAATGACTGAGAACTGGATGATTTTAACAAAGTGGGTTTAAAAAATGAAACGGCTTGTTCCCAGGTAGGTTTGTCATTAATATGAAGAAATTAAGCATGACTTTTTAAAATGTTTACAATATTACAAAACATCCAGAGTTTGACTGGTTTGGGGAAAATTGCAAATGACTGGTTGCCTTTCTGAAGTATGTGTTACCCTGGCATTTTGACAGATGTGCTTCTTCTCAAAGGGAAAATCCACCCATAGATGCTCTTACACTGTTAAAAATCACCAATCTATGATTTTCGATGTGTACATGGAATTATTTTGTGGTATCGTTTTTAAAACGTACTCTTTACTTTTGCTTGTCATTTAACTGTGTGCCAGGTCTTCATTTCCTTTATTTCCCAGAATGCCTTTAAACAAAAATATTATAAACAAAAGACAAATATTCATAACATGGCTTGTTATTGCATTTTGGTTTAGTAAGGCAGATGTCAGTTTGTATTCTAAATACATTTTAGGCCAGTGGTTCCCATATATCTTGTCTAGTCACCCTTTAAAATTAATCAATTTATAGTTGGAGCTCCTCCTTACAGGTTATATATCTCACTGAGTGGTTTGACCAAAGAGTGATTTTCTCTGCACAGCCTGGTTTATTTAAATATTTTTTAAATCCGAAAAAGATATCCAATTTAAGAAATATCATAAACATTAGACCCCTCAGATTTATCTTGGGACCATTTAGGGAGCATCACCCCCAGGTTGGGTACCACTGTCTCCATTGTAGATGTACTGGAAATATCTAACCACGACATCCTGCCATCAATGTTTGGCCGTTAATCACAGGAGTACCAACAAAAACAAACAACAAAATCTATTTCAAAAAATGCATCGCAACATTTGAACACACCAACAACGAAAGGATTTTAGGGTGGATTTTCCCTTTCACATTAGAAAATCAGAACATCTGTCCTTAATACATCACACACTATTACAAAAGTGTCGGGTTTATATATTTTTCCCTAGGTGATGAATAGATTAACAACACAAGCTATCATGTTGAGTTCACTAACATGACATTTTTATTGATATCGTTCTTGCTTTCCCAGTGATGATACTTTTTAAAGTGGAGAAATACTTTCTCAAGCCAAATTATTCTTTTTTACTGTAGGTCTCAGGTCTTTAGTAGTCTAGCAAGTATGTGCTTATTTTGTTTCTGCTTTTTAAAACCCCACAGTAGCTATGGATACATTCAAAAAATATAAAACGAGTGAATGTATTCAAGAGCTATTTTTTATTTTGTATTTCTTGAAATATGCTGAACTCTATCACTAACGCATTGGACAAGCCAATCCAGTTTTCCACCCACCTCACCTCCATGTTTACAGGTTAGATTTGCAGCTGCTGTCAGCGTCTGATTGGCGTAGTAATGATGGGGATAAGTTAGACAATCCAGTGAGTGCAGTCAATCAAATAGTAGAAAACCAGTAGAATGCTTTAAGGTTTACACAGTTGATGGTGTTGATGCACACTGAAAATAGTAATGTCCATCTTAACATTGAAATTGTTAACATTGTCTCTGAATACGCTTTAACAGTACTAAAGTGTTTGATCCCCTGCCAACCGCATCAAAGCTGTGTCACTTGACCCAACAATACTGATTAACATTGAAAACTACAAACAATATTTGATCTGATGTACATGATTCTCTTTTAATTACCATTTTTAATTGGATCAAAAGGAATAACCCATAGTTTTCATAATTTTAGATACATGTTTGCAATACTGATCCAGGCTAGCTAGCTAGCTAATGCTAGAAAGCTCGCTAGCTAACTTTCTTGTTCTACATACAGTAGCTCATATACTAGTACATATACAGTACTGTATCCTACAGTATATGTAGCAATAGTAGCTATACAAGCAGTGCGTAGTAGGCCTATATACTGCATACCAGGAAAAAAGTTAGCATAAGATATTAGTTGACAGTGTTTACTTGTTTCATTTCAGTACCCAGTTTCTTGTTAAGATGGACATTTTTAAAGTATCTGTGTGCTCACTTTGACAGGACTATCAGTGGTTTTCTTGTCTGCTAGAGTCTGGATGTGACCCATCTTGGGAGAAAAATTGTACGATTTTACTAAGTGCTTAAACTAGACATCGTGTATCCAAACCCTGGATGGATGTGTCAGGAAAGATACATTGGTAACTGGTTTTAAAATATGCTCCAAAGTTGGGCACAGATGGAAGAGGAACATATTATGTGATGGTGAAAAAAGAGTGTATAAATTGTGAATAAACTTTGAAATTCAATTTATTGTCATTCCGCTGTTACACTTTTTCAGTTTTGTTTAAACTTTAGTGTCTTTCTAAGAATGGTTGTCTTGAATAGGCAGTGCATTTTTGGATAACATGCTTTTAATTTGGGCAAATATTTTGCTTAATCCAAATGAAAGATGATTTTAACTCAAATTGTATCTTAAGACTTTAACACAAGACTTCACACTCTTATGTGGTGCTGCCACTGCTGCCCAGAACCCACTGGGTTGCATTACTGGCCAGCTATTTTCAATAGGAGATGATTATCCTCTTCCATGAGCTTCCTTCTGAGGTTTTCTCAGGCACCAAACCGTATGTGAATAAACCACAAAACCACATGCCATACTCATTCCTACTTCTAAACAGGCTTGTAGACAGATGAAAAAAACTTTTTTAAAAAACAAGCAGTGGTTTAGAGAAAACCTCTTATATTGTGTTTATTTACACATCAAACACTGTGTTGGAACAGTCATTTCCAAGATTCTGCACAAGTTGTACATTACTTTATGTACAATCTATCTTTAGATTGATGAGTAGAGCCATACACTAACTGCCAGCATGTACTCCAATCATATAATATAATGCACATTAGGAGGAATGGTGAAAAGCATTCACAAATTAAAATGCATAATACTGTTTACTATCATCAGGATTCAATAGCTGAGAGCCAGCAAAGAAAATACCCCACATTATAAATGTCTTCATTTTTATGGCTTCATAGTTTTTTTATTTATTTATCAATGTATTATTGCAGCTCCACATACACACAGCTTTAATTTAAGTGTCTTGCCATGTTTATCGTTTGTTTGGCCCTGTGCTAAGAACTGACACAAAAAACTTCCCCTCATAGGGATAAATAAAGCTGTATTGAACTAAACATTACACACAACAGTAGGCAGCATACTATACATTTACACAGGCCGATACTTCAGTCAGACAAAGTGTGTTATATGCTGGTAAATATGCTGCAATCCCAGGGGAACACAAACACTCAGGGGGTAGGGGAGCGAAGACTAATAAGAGTATGTGATAATTTTGTGGTTAGGTGCAGGTTAAAAGTGCCATATCAAAAAAGGCACAAATCTTCATCCTAAATGGTGACACAGTTATTGGAATAAACAAGAAACTCACAATTGAAAAAAATTGAGTTGATTATTTTCAGAAAACAGTGAGACATTTCTAATTTGTGTTTAAATGTACTGTATATCTATGAACATCAACTTTCTTTAAATATATATATATATTTAAAAGACCCTAAAAATTCTCTTCACTCTACTTAGTGAAGCAAAATCTCTTCCGGATGTGTTGACTACTTGCTCTTACTTACTCACAATGGGACCTTTTACTCCAGGTGGTCCTGAAAATAAAGCCACCTAAGACATGTCCTATCCCACCCAACATTATCTGGCCCAACAACCATGCTAACCCCCCTAGTCTTACAGAGACATTTCTTGTTCTTTCTAAATTGGCACAGCAATTACTTACCACGCTCCACACTAAACATGGCCCACCATGTGTGAGTGGCTTCTACTCACGTTTCTTTGAGGTGGTGCAGTCTGACTCCGTTTATGTTTGGAGGGAAATGATAGGCTACGCTGCATGGTTTTGAGCTCCAACTTCCTTTTAAAACAAACAAGAACTTCGGGAGTCATGAGATTACATGAGAATATTCTCAGCCATGACTTATTTATTTTTAATTGAGATGTACGGGGGCAAACACTCGAGCATTATCAACTATGATGTTTGCATGATTACATACCACATCTGGCAAGAAAAATGCACCAGACTGTTTGCTAGAATTTTTTCTATAAAATGCATTTAACATAATTTAGTTTTTCAGGGATTTTAATGTGTGACCGTTTGTACTCCTGGATAAACATGAACATCATTGTCAACATGTCAGGCCCTTGGCCCTTGCTTTCTCCAGACAGCCATAACTGTTGTCGTTGCTGCTCTCTTCTCCTCCCCATTTAAGTTTCGTTCAGTCAACTGCTTTTAAAAAAAAAACCCTGAATTCCCCCTTTGTCTGCTTAGCCAATAAATAGCAGGAGGGACTCTCAGCTTCAGCAGTCCCACTCTACTCTTCTTACACTCAGCATCCATCTGACACCATGTGGACCAGCACTATGCTGCTACTCCTCGCCTGCTGCCTTTGGTCAGCTGAGGCTCAGAGTGAAGGCAGTAGGAGACAAAGCATCTGGGATGATCAAATCACATTTCAAACCAAAGTCAAGGACCTGTGCACCATGATCATCACTGGTCACGCGGAATACACGAGGCTGAGGCTGTCTTGCCAGGGAAGCAAACGCACCTACTGGTGTGAATACGTCGGCAAGCCTTACACCTGCAGCTCCTACAACAAAAACCCTCGTCACTACTTTGTCCAGATGATGTGGGGCCTCAGAAAGCTCTACAATGCCTGCCAGGGACCAAGGCAGATCCAACCTCATATGTGCAGGAAGGCAACTAATGACTCTCAGATGATTTTCTCATCTGCTTCCTTCTCCCGGTCATCGCCTGAAGATCCTTCTAGGTCAGGAGCAAGACCACCAGCACGGTCTCCAAGACCTCAACCTCGTCCTGCCCCTACAAGGCCTGATTCAGCAAGGCAAGGTTCCACAAAAAACATTCGAGTGACACCAAGAGTAAAAACAACAAAGACAACCAGTCCACAACCAACGACACTTCCAGCGGAGAGCAAGGCTAAGAAGATGGCTCGGCAGTACTGCTGGAGATCCCTTCAAGGCATCTGTTCTTACGTCATTGGTTTGTTTCGGAATTAACAAGGAAGGTGAGCAGCAGTATTCTTCATTAACATTGATTATATTGTTTATGACCAATGTAAAGCTACTTTAGTGGAATGAGGCATTCTGTGTATTTAAATCAAGCTTGCCTTCAGCATTCATTTGCAAAATGCAAACTTCTCTCTTTTTTTGCTCAGAATATTACTGATGATAATTTACAACTGTATATGCACTCCCCCCTCTGTTATATTCACAGATTAACAATTCTGATGAAGATAACTTCTGATGTCTGCTTAAAGTGGTCCTGGGAGGGAACTTCCAGATGAGAAATTTGTTCATCCGTGTTGGAAGAACTGCAGCGCTCTCTTCAGGGAAAGCATGGTACTGCTGCGACATCCAAAGCACGATTTCTAAGTGAACCTTACATGTGTTATCTTCCAAATGTCACAGCTGGAAAAACTCCCTAACTGCTTAATTGTGAAGAATAAATATTTTGCAAAACAGCTATGAAGCACATGTATGAAATTGTACTATGTTCGAGTTTAACTTGTGAGAGGGTTTCTGCAAGTGCACAAACTTTTACAACAATATATGAGCCCAAGATAGAAGAGACAGGCAACTCATTCTTGTCACTTATATGTATTTGTTTGTATTATGTTTGTTTACTTGTATATAATCTACTTACATCACTTAATATGACCTTGAATATTACACTGTTTAGAAAGACCAAGGTTTATTTTGGTCTGAAAAAGTCAGTGGTTTCTGTACTGATTTATTTGACAGAAACAAATAATGAATGTGAAAATTGTATTACAAAAATAAACATTATTCTTGATTATTCTGTGTTGATCAGCTCAATGTTATTACTCCTTCTTGATGATAAACAAAACTACAAAAATCGTGCAAGAAAGTGAAATGTATTGAATTTAGTGACATTTGCAAAAAAGAAAAGGCAAAAATAATAACAATATTGAAAACCACTGCTATACTATATCATTATGTTTTTAAAATAAATCATCATCATAATGACCATGAAACAGTGGAATTACCTGCTACACCATATTTGGCCATTGGGTACCACTGTTGCTCATGTTAAGCAGACCTTCAAGTTCAATCAGGCAGTGATTTTCTCCTACAAGGAAACTGGCTCATTTCAAGATATTTCAAGTCATTTTATCTTTGACACTCTGTACTAACAGACGGTCCAGTGAAGGTCTTAAAAAACCCAGAGTTAGTTTTGTTTAACATAACAGATTAAAAATGAAGTTATCAAAAACACGTGTGACTGAAGCATGCAGCACAATCTGCCAAAACAGATTTAATCCTGATATATCAACATACATCTGTAAGTGTTTGCATGTTTTTACAAACATACCAGTTTAAAGAATAAAGAACTGAAGAAGTCCTTTGGATGAGGGACGAAACGTCTTCCAGTATCTTCAACCAAGTCTAGTTGCCCTTGACTTTAACCTTCGTTGGATACCAGTTTAAAGTCTTTTTCCTTTTCTTAATTTAAATAAATCAGTTAAAGGCCCGAAATAAGATGTCACAGTCCATGAAATAGTGAGGGAGACTAGTGTAAGCACTTTTTAAAAGTGAAATTATCTCATTGTGCAGGCTGTTAAGAAGACTTTTATTTTGGTGATAGTATTTTATTTGATTTCACCAGAATAAGTTTATTAATTGAAAGAAATGTTAAAAAATTACATCACAAGCTTCTACAATGGCAATTATCTCTTAGTTTGAGCTTGATCAAAATACCAAAAATGATTTCACAGGCAATTTGGCTCAAGATATCCGTGAACTTTTTCCTTGGCTGACTAGTGTGAACTCAACAAACTTTTTAAGCCCTCCAATCATGCTGTGTGAATGTGTGTGTGTGTGGTGTGTGTGTGTGTGTGTGAAGGGGAGGGCTGAATCTGCAGCAACATACTGCAGCTGCAGGGAAAGGGGACTCTCAGCTCTCAGTGTCAGGAGTGTAAACCAAAGTTTACTCTGAAAGCTGCAGGTAAGTTTCATCTGTATTGATGCTTGATGACTAATCACTTTGATATTAGTAGGACTTGTAGTGTGTGTACATGGTAGCTGATACTTACTTCACTACCTTCTTTATGATATATCAGCTTCATGTTCTTTAATGTTTAATGTTACAGTGAATTACACACAGTACTTATCTAATTAAATTCATCATATTTTTCCTATTATTTACCATATAATGTTACTATAGAGTGTGTGTCTGCATTGTCTTTTTTACTTTCTATGCTATCACTACATTCATGTCACCCTTTACTTTGATTGCTTCATAGGTTATATTCTAATCTAAATTATATCATTTTATTTTATAAAGGTTTGGGGCTATTTATTCATATCTCTCATTGCACTGTAACTCTTTATTCCTCTGTTCATTCTGATTTGTTCCTTTTATCTTATTATCTTTTACTTTATTTCACTCTTGTAAAAGCCAATTTATATATTGTTTTATGTCTTTTTTAATATCTTAATGTGAAGGACTTATTTTGGTAATTTTTGCCATAAAAGAGTTAACTGTCTTCATCTAACTATCTTTAGCCTTGAGTACCCACATAATGCTTCTGTAAGTAAAAGAGTAATTTCCTTCTAAAACATAGGGGATTTTAATGATTCTTTTGTCAAAGGGAAATGAAAGGGATTTAAGATTAGATATCTAAATCTGAATGTATCCCTCTTGCAGGGTGTGTTCTGCTGGTTTCATGGCTCTCCTCACCAATGTCGCCATCCTGCTTATTCTGGCTTGTATTTCCCATCAGCTGATGTTGAGCAGCTGTCAGAAAAGCCAAGGGAGGAGGGGACGGGGGATGGACAGAAGACAAGACAGGACCAAGCCAGGCCTAAAGGTGGGCCGTCAACCCAAATCTGTCTCTGCCCAGCCCATTAAGGGCAAAATGGTTACCAAAGACAAGTCAGAGTGTACCTGGGAAGCGACAGGTGAGGACCTCTTCATTCTCAGTGTCAGCTGCAAGAAGAGAGACAGGAGCTTCAGCTGTGAGTATGTCTCCAGACCAGCTGTTTGTCCCCAGTACTCTTCCAATGTCAATCTTTACTGGAAGCAAATCGCCAGGGCACTGAAGAAGCAAAAGAATTTGTGCCAGGACAGTCGTGCTTTGGTCAGGGCGGGCATGTGCAGAAGAGCTGCCAGAGAAGCTAATTTCAGACTCCATAATGCACAGAGAAAGACTGACTCGCCTTCCATCCCACTGCCCACACCCAGAGCTGTCAAATCCTGTCAACCTGATAACAAGAAGAGGGCAGAGGAGTACTGCAACGACTCCTGGTCGAGTGTTTGCACCTTCTTTTTCACTATGGTGCAGGATTATGATTGCTGAGACAGAAAAAGTGCAAAGGTGAAATAAATTCAGCTCTCTACATGTCTAATTATACACACTTTACAGAAGAAAGATGTAATCTATTCTCACAGAATAATTTTAGTATTTTATGTAGATTGCACACTGGAAGTATTTCTTCAAATTGTTAATAGTGGTTCTAGCCCTTAATAAATACCTTTTTTATCTAGTTAATGTTGCTCTATGATTCGTTAATTTGGGAGAAATGTATTAGTGATAACTTGATTTTAAAAAGAATACCTTGATTGTTGCCTCTTGTAACCACACATACACAACTTAAGCACAGATATCCTGCATGCCCCTCTCCATTTTTGTGTCTAGTCACCACAACTTCATGTGATTTCATTTAAAGGCATGTTTTCCATCATACTTACTTGATTTTGAAAAGAAGAATTACTTAAATAAGATCACCTTGTTGTCCTTTTAAAACAATTTAATTTATGTCGAAACCCCTTTCATTCTTCTCCAAATGTGTGTGCACTGTCCTGCCGCAGGCATTTGCTGGGAGATTAGCAGTTTGAGCATGTTGGGTATTGACACAGTAATTTAATCAGAGTCAGTGTGATTTTTTAGACGCCTTGGCCTGCATACTTTGGTACTGACCTGCCTCTGAATCCACATTCTCAGTATGAAAACATTAAAACATCACATGCTTAACTTGCAAAATCAGTGTTCATAAATTTAATCCACTAAAAGCCAGTGGTGGAGGAAGCATTCAAATCATCTAAATAAAAGTAAAATACCACAATATGAAAATACTCAAATACAAGTAGTCATGCATTCAAAGTTTCACTTAAGTAAAAGTACACTAAGTATTAGCAACAAAATGTACTTAAAGTATCAAAAGTATATACTTCATATACTTTTGGTAGTTTAACATGTCGCAATGAATCTAACTGATCATAAGTTTTGTTTGTAAAATCTTGAGTTAATGTAGTGAAATGAAAAGTACAGTATTTCTCTATGAAATGTAGTGAAATAAAGTAGCATAAAGTAAAGTCCCTTCAACTCAGGGGCAGATAAAATGGCATCAGTGTAACTAGTGACCAGAATCAATGTTTGGGAAAATTAAGGAAAAATACACAAATCCTGTAACACTTCCTCATTGCTTGTTTGTTAAGTCTATTTCTCTGTTTCAGATTTTACATGTGTTGTTTGTTTAGTATATGTGTATTCTTTCTGACATTAACAGGACCAATAGTTGATGAAATAATGCAATATAATGTCAGGATTAGGCTAAAGTGTCAGTAGCGACATTCAGCAATCATACAGAGATTTTTACCTAAGAGGCAGACACGACTTTCTCCACAGACCAGAACAAACCAGCCTCAGGACATGTTGCATTTTGGGAAAAGGGACTCATTTTGTCTTGATGATTTCAGCTTCATCTCCTGCTGTAACATAATGTATTACCCACAGCTAAAATCCATCAAGTTCAGACTCTCAGCAGGTTGCATTCTGGGCCATGTAGGAAATTCTAATGGTAGATGAGGCAGACTAAAGCAATGTGGCTGCAACAAAAAAGAATATAGAGGGCAGTCACAAAACAACTGCAGGAATGCAGTGAATATAGAAGTATATTTAGGAGGTGTTTTGAAAGCTTTTTAAGCACCAGCTGCTGAAAACACAAGACACATTTCAGTAATCACCTGAATGCTCTGTGCTGCTACATTCTGCTCCATTAGGATAGTAAATGAAAATACATTAAATTAAGTGCTGTCCAACTGTATAGTGATATCTCAGTGAGTGGACAAAATGGGTCACCCATGCATTAGGTTACTGTAGCTCATCCAGTACAGAATGAAAGTGCTGTGTGTGTGAATTATCTAGCTAATGGTGTTCTGGAAG
>NW_024044076.1:0-14697 GCF_014851395.1 Micropterus salmoides
ACGTGAACGCACCATCTTAGGACTTCAACACAATCCAGAAAGCAGCTGATTGTGATGGAAAATCTATTTGCACCCAAGTTTAAAGTAACTGCCAGCTTTTTATATGAATGAAATGAAAACTGCAGTATGATTGAAACGTAATTTGAAATAACTAGATTCCTTTGTTTCCACAGACAGAGGGTTTCCGTTATCCTCGGCCTACTCGGTGCCACCCTCTCCTCTGCCTCCCTCCACTCCACCCCCCACACAGTGATGTAGAGGATATGATGATGAGCCCTATGATGAAGACGAAGAGGCTGAGAGGGACGGCTGAACAATCCAGGCCCCTTGTGATGGGCTGTGCCGGAGGGCAAGAAGAAGTAACCAGGAGAGTCAGGAAACTGATGTTTACCATGATGTGTTTATCCACTCATACAGTGCAAGGCGTGCACAGAATAATCACCATCTGACCAAAATACAGATCAGGCTTCACAACTGCCACATATCCAATGTCATCACCTATTGTATCCTTTTTCTGCTGATGCCAGGTCAAATTAAAGCTTAAATCCAGAACATCTGGAACCAGGATTTCTTTAAAATCTGTGGATTTAAGACAAAACCAAAATGTCCTGAAAGTGTTAAATGGCCTTGATAGCGCTGGTTTAGAATATACTAGCCCTGGCCCATCACAAAACCGGACTCCTGTTCTTTAGCTCAGTTTAATTGTGATGGCTAGGCCCATGTTGTTTTCAGTATATGTGCTTCCTCTTAGCGGTTATACACAACAAGAGATTTCACTTGCTAAGCAGTTATACAATCCAATAATTCTAGGCGTGTCTTGTCTGCCTTAATATCTGCCCTATAATAATGAAAAAAATGCATAACAAGTTCTAATCATGTGTGCCTGTTTTAATTGTTCATTTGCTTCTTGGTTTCTTTCATAACGTTAATATTTACAAATATAATTTTCCTGTAACAACATTGGCCTATATGGCCAGAGTTATTATACATATAACTAGTTTTCCTTTACATTCATACATGCAAACTACATTACGTAACGTTACATAGGAGCCAAAAAACATGCTGTTAAAACTTTCCCGCTCAGCTTCCAGACCAGAGTCTGAAGCCCAGGGAAATGTTTGCTAGTGCTAACGGGCTTCACTTTCCAGAAGATTGGAAACAACAGACACTTTATTAACTGACACACTGTGACCTACACTGTACATTTACTTTCTGCCAGACGTCACTCACACTCAAGTACACACAGCCCTATTCCTAAAAGACCTAACTTACGCTCTCTAACAGACCTGTCACATAGATGCCTTGAGAATGAGAAGAGGAAGCTAAACTAAGCATTGAGTGTTATCATGCTCATTAATGATTGTGTAAAATTTAGTAGTGGCGCTCATTCATTCAGCAGCGAACTAACCCACAAAAACAAACAAAAAACTGCTTCGGATCTTCACGTGAATTACATATTTTGATTCAAAACAGAAACATTCACAGAAAAGCCAGTTGGATGTATGTACATTCTATCCTGTAATTTCTCAAACCAGACAATCTTTCTTAGAGAAAATGCCCAAAAAGTGTGTATGCACCTAAAATGTGACATAAATAAGACAAATATTGATGCCGAAAGACAGAAATTCAGCAAGTTTCCCATTGGTCATGTCACAAAATTTATTGTATACTTGATATGGCATAATAAATAATATCTGTTTATCAGACACTTTGTGATAATATCAGTAGAAACATTCCTCAACATTTTTTGAAGGAATTAAAAAAAAAAAAAACGTGGACAACCCAGACTAATAGTGCTATGAATACATACTCTTTTTAAAAATCACATTTCAAACGTAGTCAGAGAATTCATATTTACAAAACAGCTGTTCTTCTCCCTCACAAAGAACCGAACACCTTGTATTCAAAAATCAAATATTCTCTCTTCCACACTGGCAGCTCCTGGAAATACACGTCATTTGGGTTTTCATCGGCTAGATGAGAAAGAGAAAAGTAACATTAAATTATAGAATTTAAGTCTCGACCGCTATGTTTGTAGAAAAAAACACCCCATCTTATGATAATGTATGTCTTTGTTGCCTATGCCATCAATAAAAGCATTGAAAATATTAGAAAGATTCTTAAATCTGAGGTCAGTGCGAGTGTGGTAATCCTGTACTACTTTTGCCTGTTGAAAGTATGTCTTAAAGCTTTCTCAAGCAGGTGCTGAGAGAGGGTGGTAAGAGGTCTTTGTTTTTAAAACCATTAAACTAATTTAAATTAATTGCAGACAGTCATGTTGCAATGAACATGCAGAATAGTATCCAGTAGTTATCCAGTATGACCAAGGGAGTAATTTCAATGACATTTTAAAGCTGGAAAAACATAAATGTGAATGTCCGTTACGTTCATGCCCTCGTCAAATGAGTTTACACAATGCTGATTAATGATGGTTTTCCAAAGCTGAAGTGGGGAGCAACCCAGAGCCATGTAGAGAACTCCATGATCCGCCATGCTGTAAAAAAATCCATTCCATTGGAAAGATGATTGCATAGTTTGTGTTAATATTCTTTGGTAACATTTATTGTATGCAGTCATACCAACTCTACATGGCTCTAGAGCAACCGGAGTAGCTACAGCAACTATCATAGCCTATGGTGTCAGTGTTTCTGATTTTGAAGTTTCTGATGGTCCAGATAAAATATGAACTCTGCATTCAGGAAGGATTACAGCCAAAAAAAGAGAGTGATGACAGTTTTTCCTCACTGGAGAGTCCTGAGAGAAGAGGAGGGCATGTAGCGGAAGATGAACATATTGGGAGTAGACTATGTAGCTTTCACATTTACTCTACCTAAATAACAGATTATTGTCTTGGAACTGTGGAAATGTTTCATCACCTGTGTTTTTGTGAGTATTTCTTAACATAAGCCTGGCTGAGACATCATGAACATGCATCGACTGTATGTGTAGTTACTCTCACTGCCAGATGGGGAGACCAAAGCTCCACACAGGTTACATTTTAAAATCCTGTCTTTGTCCCCCAACTTTTACAATTCCAGTTTGATTAACTCACTAAAATCTCTGTGAACAATAAAATTCTCTGAGCTCTGAGTTGATATAACTGTGATATGCACATCTGGGACATCCTCAGTGCAGGAGAGAGTGTTGACTTCTTCCCTAATCGTGATTGAAAAACACATATAATTAAGAAAAATGCATTAACCATTTTGATCATAATCTATTTAAAACTTTAGTTTAACCGTGTTTCTGAAGCCAAACCTCAGCCCTTAAATATAACCTGCATATCTGGTCCAGCTGCTGCCCTCACCTCCCTCTCTGGTCTGCTGCAGGAAATGAGCAGGACAGTGGCAGCCTGATCCACGCTCAGTTTCTCTGTGTTCTGACTGCGGGTCTCTGACAAGGAACAAACACCAAACACGGATTATCTGTCCACTTCATAGGTGATTCCAATTCCAAGACTGTTTAGGATTATTACTATTATTATTATTATTACTACTATTATTATTATTATTCCCTTACCATTTTTCATTACTATAGAAAGATGCTTAACAATGGTGTTTAAACTACATAACAATTTTGCTTAGTAATGTTTGTTGTACCTAAGTGTAATGTGTCATAGACATCTCCTTCTTTCGGTCTTCTGAGATGAACCTGCGTCCCTCTGGACCCCCCAGAAAGAAAACAGATAAGAAATGAAATATACATTAGTCATTCAATATGAATGAATCTACACACAATTGTAATATACCCAGTATAAACTCATTCCTTTCACAATAAAGAGCTGTTTTATTCAGTTACAGCAGTCTGTAGCGTATTCACATTTAATTCTGCCTTGTTTATTCACATTATGACTGGCATGGAATAAAACAAACTCCTTTTTAAATAAAATGTTATGATATATTAGACTAATATTGTGTATTTATTCATATGATTATTTTACATATTATATAATGTTGTATCTAGTCAGTAATTAAATACATACGAGTGCCCTTGAGGTACAACATAGCCTGCGGGGTCCAGTTTCTCCGTTGGAAAGAGCCCTTTAATGAAGAAACAAAGAAAATGATTTGCTTCATCTAAGAGCTGTACATTTATGCTTAGGCTTTGTAATCCTGCCCTGTTAGCTAACAATTCATTCACTTCATTTCAGAGAAGAGAAATAAAGCAGCTTTACCTTCGGTGCACTCCACGACTGTGCAATAAAGGACGCCAGTAGTAAAAGGGTGAGTACATAAGTTAATGTGATGGTCCTCAAACCCTGAGGGATATAGGAAATACGAACAAACTCTTTAATTCCCATTTCTCAAGTACATCCTTCTCAGAGAAACACTCAATCTGACGTGTTCTGATTAACGCAATACGCACTTGTTTACTATTTTACAACCTAAAATGAATTCATAACTTTGATACTTTTGTGCTAAATAGCATATTATGGCTATATCTGTAGATACAGACCTGTATGTAAAAACATGTTTTGCATCAGCAATTGATGCATAAAATTACATAAAATCTTCGGCTACCTTAAGAATTGCAGAATTCTAGAAAGTAATTTACTGTAATGTTTTTATCTTCTAATTTTCATTAATGCATCCAGATGAAAACTGTATTCACTTTCTACATTGCAAATTTGTCTGTATAGTACCCCTATAAAGAGGTGAAACTATGCTGGAAAAAGGAAAAACAAACGCTTCATATGCAGATTTTCCAACTGAATGAAACCAAAATGTTTTGTGAATTGTACTTACTTTCATGGTGTCAGAGATCTTTTGAGCCTGGTGTCCAACAGAGACGACGAGAGGGTAAATGCTTCTAGGTAATTGCTCGCTCTCCATGTATTTATATCCTCTGTGGCGGGGAACCCTCTGTGCTCCACCAGTTGGGCAGCAGCCATAGGTCACGCCATTTTGATGAAATGGGGGCGGTTGGGAAAGTGAATGAATGGAGCCATCGATCAATTCTGCTCCTTTCATTGAGAGCGGTAGTGTACTGTACATTTTTCTGAATTTAAACAGCTGCCATTAGCACTTTCAGCCCTGGTGCAGTTTTTCAAAATGACTTATGTTTGAGCTGCAGGTCGTTATTGTGAAATGTGAATTGGCTCTTGGTGGTGTCGTCACTGTCAATATGAGCAGTAATATTCTCCCCTCTGTGGAAATATTGATTTGTTTGCACCTTGCTCACTGGCGCAGAACGCGCAGAGCTGGATTTTATGACTCAAAATGCCACACTTCCAATGAATAGAACGATAGTGATATCATAACTGCCAGGGATGATACCACATATGGTAAGAGATAGGTCAGTGAGGTCACGAGTCCAAGTACCCCCCCCCCCACCCCTACACACACATACATACCTAATTCCATTCCATGAAGACAACTTCTGAGGGAGATCTAAGTTGTGGTTTAAAGATACAAAACATACAGAAAATCTAGTTAAGATGTTTTTCTTTCTATTGTTTTTAATTCAAAAATTATCTTTAATGCTCACATGTATACAGTTCATTGGTTCACTATACTGTCAGCAAAACATCTTTCCAGAGCTAATAGGGGAGACCGGGGAGTGGTGTAACACTGGGTTAGCTGTAACATTTTCAGATATCGGAAAACAACTGCGGTGATGTCATCAATACGTAGACGCCAATTAATTTTCAAGCTCACATGAGAAGTGACATGTCTCTGTTAGCAGCACTGTGAATTTTAAAAGCAAAATCTGATTTCAGGTAAGAAAGTTTTTTTAATCAAGATTATTTTTTTGCTAGCATTCATTTTATTGCATTGTTGCAACTTATATCACCTGAAGTAGCCGTTCTTGAATTTAATTTGATGCTTTGCATTCATGCTAGCTTCAAACTCACAGACCTTAAACAGCTAGCTATGTAATGGCTGGTTGTTGTGGGGAAATGGCACTGAGTATAGCGGCCTCTGTGTTAGGTGCTTTGTTTGTTTTGTTTTTGTGTGTTAATTTAGTTTTCAGCTGTGATTCCCCGTGCTCTTTTACCAGAGAAGAGCTTATGAACATCAGGAGAACAACTCCAGCGGATATAGTTCCCACTTTCTCAGGTCATCAGTGGAATTATTGGACATTTTGGTGAAGGGCTCTCTCGCTGTTGTTCAGGAGAGGAAAACGAGCTGGGTCGCTCGTGCGTCTTCGCGGTAGGGAACTCCGCACACCGCTACGGGCAATATTCTCTCCAACGTGAGCTTCACAAATGTGAAAATACATGTTTTGGGTAATGAGATATTGTGTATATTTTTTTTACAGATCGCGCAGTACACATTGGACAAAATTCCACAAATGTGTAAAAAGGAAGTTACAAATGTAACATGACCCACAAATTGACAGAAAGCAATCTGCAAATGTGCAAAAACTGTTCTGTGTGTAGAAGTCACTCTGTATTTTTGTGGATATGATTTACACATCACAAATGTAAAAATATATTTGTAGATAGTGAAATATTTGCGCATCATAGTACACATTTGTGGATTGTTTTCTGTGGTTACAAATATTGAAGTCCAATAAAATCTTCCATACACTCCCCCCTTTCAAATCATACAAATGTCTCTGCACTTGTAAATTAATTTCATTCATGCACAAACCTGGCACATTGCACGTGTTTAATTGTTAATCTTTGTTGTTGTGTATTTTTATATTGTCAATTTATAATTTAACACAACCCCAGAATAACGCACAAGTAAATATCTGCGATGTTGTTCTTTCTCTGCAAATAGTTGTATTATAACTTGCATTGTCTATTCCATATTATATATTCCTACATTTATTTATGTCAACTGTATGTTGTCTGCTTGTAGCACCTTGTCACCAAAGCAAATTCCTTGTATGATAACACTACTTGGCAATAAGCTCCTTCTGATCTGATTCTTCCAAATGGTTGTAACAGTTTATAAATGTTATAACAATCCCCTTATGATGATTCTGAATGTTTTTTTGCACTTTTCACCTTTTTTCTAGCATGCCTAGGCAGTGGAAGTGTAAGACAGACAGGGGTAAAGCAAAGCAAACAAGCAAAAGGCCCGAGCCCAATGATTATAGGACCCTCTTGAAAATGAGATCATGTATCTCAAGAGGCTATCCTTGGTATACTTGGTATCGGATCGGATAGGAATTAAGTGGTATCGCACATCACTAATGCAGACTGCCATTCTCAAGAGCGCTTTACTGCTCGGCCACTCTTTACATGCAACACAATGCAATACCAGTTAAACAGCGCCCTCTGTATGCGGCTGTTGACATTTCCTCAGTCATACTGTCGATATCAAAGCACATAGCTGAACGCAGTTACGTCTTAGAAACATTGATATCCCAGCTAGATAAGCTATTTTTTTTTTTTACCCAAACATGATCTGAACATGACCGCTTTTATGCTCAATTTGTCATCGATGATACAGACAATCTCCAGACATCGTGGATTTATCCTCAGCACAGAATAAAATCTATAAGCTACACGGGTCTTTATAACACAGTGACTCTGTGGACATTAAGGCAGCTGTCAGGTTCAGGTGCTCTGAAATACTTACTGTGCGCTACATTACTGCAGTAAGAAACTGATCGATGAACAGCAGTGTTTCCCACAGGATTTTAAGAGATATGGTGGGTGGACCTTGGACAGTCTTGGGGGGTAATGGGGGGCATGCCCCCCGGAAGAAATTTTGTACATTTGTACAAGTGTTGTACAAGTAATTTTCACAACATTTTATGCTGTTGTTTTTTTTTTATTACTTTTAATGTACACATGTAATATGTTTTATACTTTCTGTGAATATAATTCAATTCATCTTATTTCCATACTGTATCGAAATCTTATTTTAAAAAAGGACGTATATCGCGCTAAATTCATCAAGTCCGACCCAGTATGATAAATAATTAGGGCCCGAGCACGACGTGCGAGGTCCCTATTGAATTTGCTGGATTATATATTATATATATATTTAGGGCCCGAGCACGACGTGCGAGGTCCCTATTGAAATTGCTCGGATTTTTTAGGGCCGAGCACGACCGGTGAGGTCCCTATTGAATTTGCTCGGATTATTTTATTTCTTTTTTATTTTTTTTTTTTTTTTCTGCAAAGTAGGCCAATGACATGGCCTAAACATCTCGAAAACTCACCAAAATTTGCAAACATGTCAGAACCGGTGAAAAATTTCGTATTCTACAAGTTTCGCACATGGGCGTTGCAAAATGACTCGCTAGCGCCACCTAGAAAATTGGAAAAAATTAGCCCTCGTTCACGTTCAACTACATGTACGAAATTTCTGGGGACATGTATCATATCAAGACGCACAAAAAAGCCTCAAGAACCCATAGCCTAAAGTCAACAGGAAGTCGGCCATTTTGAATTTTAGGCCATTTTTGGATGATTTACACACTTCGTACTTTAACGAACTCCTCCTAGGGATTTAGTCGGATCGACGTCAAATTTCTGCTGTGCCTTCTAAAGGCATTGACGATGAAAAGTTGTGCTATTTGCGCGTTTTCGTCAATGGGCGTGTCCGTGGCGTCGATGATTCGCAATGAAACAGGAAGTTGTTGTAACTTCAGTGTACATGCTCACATCTGGACCAAACTGTACATCTAGGATGAGAGTCCCGCCCTGAACACATGTACATGCCGACATTCACCCACAGTCATAGCGCCACCTGCTGGCAACAGAAAGTGACCTTTAACGAAGCAGCCCCGCGCACGTTTCACCTACGTGCACGAATTTTCTGGTACGTGATCTTGTCCAGACGCACAAAAAAGTCTCTTGGAGCCATAGCCTAAACCCAACAGGAAGTCGGCCATTTTGAATTTACGTCAATTTTGGATGATTTACACACTTCGTACTTTAACGAACTCCTCCTAGGGATTTAGTCCGACCGACCTCAAATTTCTGCTGTGCCTTCTAAAGGCATTGAAGATGAAAAGTTGTGCTATTTGCAAGTTTTCGTCAATGGGCGTGTCCGTGGCGTGGCGTCAAAGATCAACTCTTCGCCATGACACGGAAGTTGTCGTAACTTCAGTGTACATGCTCACATCTGGACCAAACTGTACATGTAGGATGAGAGTCCCGCCTGAACACATGTACATGCTGATTCACACAGTCATAGCGCCACCTGCTGGCAACAGGAAGTGACTTTTAACGAAGCAGCCCCCGCCGCACGTTTCACCTACGTGCACGAATTTTCTGTGGTACGTGTATCTTGTCCAGACGCACAAAAAAGCTCTTGGAGCGATGCCCTAAAATCAACAGGAAGTCGGCCATTTTGAATTTTACGTCAAATTTTGGATGATTTACACACTTCGTACTTTAACGAACTCCTCCTAGGGATTTAGTCCGACCGACTTCAAATTTGTGCTGTGCCTTCTAAAGGCATTGAAGATGAAAAGTTGTGCTATTTGCGAGTTTTCGTCAATGGGTGTGTCCGTGGCGTGGCGTCAGAGATCAAGTCTTCGCCATGACACAGGAAGTTGTTGTAACTTCAGTGTACATGCTCACATCTGAACCAAACTTTACGTGCTTGATACTCCCACCCCGCTATGGAGGACCGATCTGACACAGTCAGAAATAATACAGAAATAAATAAATGCTCAATAAATAAATAAGCATCCAATTAAATACACAAAAAAAAAGAAATAAATAAATGTAGGTAGTAATTAAATTATACAAGGAGACATAAATGTATATTTTAATTAGTGCCTTTACTTATTCACCTTTGTTATAATTACCTTATTTATTTTTTATTCAACTTTATTTATTACTAATTTTTTTAATATTTATTTATGTGTGTGTTTTAATATTTTGTCGTTTTATTCTTCCTTTGTATTTATTTACCTTATTTATTTTCACCCATGGTATTTATTTCTGCCTGTCTTTTTAAATTTTGTATGCTTTCTGACTCATTATGCAAATGAGGAGGGGCTGTGTCTCAAGGGGTCATCTTCTCTGCTATTGGGGACCAGTCAGACAGGAGAGCTCCTACTCTGCCTGCAGATCAACGATCTTGCCCCTCACACAGTCAGATGGCTTCCTTCAGTGCGCTGAGGTGTTTAACAACTCTGAAGACACTACCAGCCATGTCTTCCTTCTCTTTTCACGTAGACGCTCCGACAGACAGTGCTTTCAGTTTGCTGCATGCATGGACACAGAACTGCGGTACAGCACACAGTAACGATGAAATGTGTGCTGTTCTCACATTCTTCCTCTGTATGTACACATAAACAACAAGGCAGGGAAATAAAAGGAATTTATTTATTGTTTGGGTACATTATTGTTCAGTGTACATGCTCACATCTGAACAAACTTTACGTGCTTGATAACTCTCACCCCGCAGACATCTACACGTCAATACCGATTATATCATAGCGGCAAGTGCTATGTAGCTCCACATAGGGGACACAGGAAGTGACATATAGCACCTTCATGCGGCGACATAACGCGTAGCAAATTCACAGCCGCACCGGCAGAGCTCCAGAATGCAACTCGGCCGGCACACGCGGGGACGCGCTTATAAGTGCGAGGGCCGCAACGCTGCTGCAGCTTATTTTTTTTTTTTTTTTTTTTTTTCTGCAAAGTAGGCCCAAATGACATGGCCTAAACATACTCGAAAACTCACCAAAATTTGCAAACATGTCAGAACCGGTGAAAAATTTCGTATTCTACAAGTTTCGCACATGGGCGTGGCAAAATGACTCGCTAGCGCCACCTAGAAAATTGGAAATGATTAGCCCCTCGTTCACGTTCAACCTACATGTACGAAATTTTCTGGGGACATGTATCGTATCAAGACGCACAAAAAGCCTCAAGAACCCATAGCCTAAAGTCAACAGGAAGTCGGCCATTTTGAATTTTATGGCCATTTTGGATGATTTACACACTTCGTACTTTAACGAACTCCTCCTAGGGATTTAGTCGGATCGACGTCAAATTTCTGCTGTGCCTTCTAAAGGCATTGACGATGAAAAGTTGTGCTATTTGCGTTTTCGTCAATGGGCGTGTCCGTGGCGTCGATGATTCGCATGAAACAGGAAGTTGTTGTAACTTCAGTGTACATGCTCACATCTGGACCAAACTGTACATGTAGGATGAGAGTCCCGCCCTGAACACATGTACATGCCGACATTCACCCACAGTCATAGCGCCACCTGCTGGCAACAGAAAGTGACCTTTAACGAAGCAGCCCCGCCGCACGTTTCACCTACGTGCACGAATTTTCTGTGGTACGTGTATCTTGTCCAGACGCACAAAAAAGTCTCTTGGAGCCATAGCCTAAACCCAACAGGAAGTCGGCCATTTTGAATTTTACGTCAAATTTGGATGATTTACACACTTCGTACTTTAACGAACTCCTCCTAGGGATTTAGTCCGACCGACCTCAAATTTGCTGTGCCTTCTAAAGGCATTGAAGATGAAAAGTTGTGCTATTTGCAAGTTTTCGTCAATGGGCGTGTCCGTGGCGTGGCGTCAAAGATCAGCTCTTCGCCATGACACGGAAGTTGTCGTAACTTCAGTGTACATGCTCACATCTGGACCAAACTGTACATGTAGGATGAGAGTCCCGCCCTGAACACATGTACATGCTGACATTCACCCACAGTCATAGCGCCACCTGCTGGCAACAGGAAGTGACTTTTAACGAAGCAGCCCCCGCCGCACGTTTTACCTACGTGCACGAATTTTCTGTGGTACGTGTATCTTGTCCAGACGCACAAAAAAGTCTCTTGGAGCCATAGCCTAAAACCCAACAGGAAGTCGGCCATTTTGAATTTTACGTCAAATTTTGGATGATTTACACACTTCGTACTTTAACGAACTCCTCCTAGGGATTTTAGTCCGCGACCTCAAATTTGCTGTGCCTTTAAAGGCATTGAAGATGAAAAGTTGTGCTATTTGCAAGTTTTCGTCAATGGGCGTGTCCGTGGCGTGGCGTCAAAGATCAGCTCTTCGCCATGACACGGAAGTTGTCGTAACTTCAGTGTACATGCTCACATCTGGACCAAACTGTACATGTAGGATGAGAGTCGCCCTGAACACATGTACATGCTGACATTCACACAGTCATAGCGCCACCTGCTGGCAACAGGAAGTGACTTTTAACGAAGCAGCCCCGCCGCACGTTTACCTACGTGCACGAATTTTCTGTGGTACGTGTATCTTGTCCAGACGCACAAAAAAGCCTCTTGGAGCGATGCCCTAAAATCAACAGGAAGTCGGCCATTTTGAATTTTACGTCAAATTTTGGATGATTTACACACTTCGTACTTTAACGAACTCCTCCTAGGGATTTAGTCCGACCGACTTCAAATTTGTGCTGTGCCTTCTAAAGGCATTGAAGATGAAAAGTTGTGCTATTTGCGAGTTTTCGTCAATGGGTGTGTCCGTGGCGTGGCGTCAGAGATCAAGTCTTCGCCATGACACAGGAAGTTGTTGTAACTTCAGTGTACATGCTCACATCTGAACCAAACTTTACGTGCTTGATAACTCTCCCACCCGCTATGGAGGACCGATCCTGACACAGTCAGAAATAAATACAGAAATAAATAAATGCTCAATAAATAAATAAGCATCCAATTAAATACACAAAAAAATAAATAAATAAATGTAGGTAGTAATTAAATTATACAAGGAGACATAAATGTATATATTTAATTAGTGCCTTTACTTATTCACCTTTGTTATAATTACCTTATTTTATTCAATTCAACTTATTTATTACTAATTTTTTAATTTTATTTATGTGTGTGTTTTAATATTTTGTCTGTTTTATTCTTCCTTGTTATTTACCTTATTTATTTTCACCCATGGTATTATTTCTGCCTGTCTTTTTTAAATTTTGTATGCATTTCTGTCATTATGCAAATGAGGAGGGGCTGTGTCTCAAGGGGTCATCTTCTCTGCTATTGGTGGACCAGTCAGACAGGAGAGCTCTCCTACTCTGCCTGCAGACATCAACGATCTTGCCCCTCACACAGTCAGATGGCTTCCTTCAGTGCGCTGAGGTGTTTAACAACTCTGAAGACACTACCAGCAATGTCTTCCTTCTTTTTCACGTAGACGCTCCGACAGAGTGCTTTCAGTTGCTGCATGCATGGACACAGAACTGCGGTACAGCACACAGTAACGATGAAATGTGTGCTGTTCTCACATTCTTCCTCTGTATGTACACATAAACAACAAGGCAGGGAAATATAAAAGGAATTTATTTATTGTTTGGGTACATTATTGTTCAGTGTACATGCTCACATCTGAACAAACTTTACGTGCTTGATAACTCTCCCACCCCCAGACATCTACACGCATACCGATTTATATTCATAGCGGCAAGTGCTATGTAGCTCCACATAGGGGAACAGGAAGTGACATATAGAACCCTTCATGCGGCGACATAACCGCGTAGAAATTCACAGCCGCACCGGCAGAGCTCCAGAATTGCAACTCGGCCGGCTCACACGCGGACGCGCTTATAAGTGCGAGGCCGCCCACGCTGCTTGCAGCTTTAATTTTTTTTTTTTTTTTTTTTTTTCTGCAAAGTAGGCCAAATGACATGGCCTAAACATACTCGAAAACTCACCAAAATTTGCAAACATGTCAGAACGGTGAAAAATTTCGTATTCTACAAGTTTCGCACATGGGCGTGGCAAAATGACTCGCTAGCGCCACCTAGAAAATTGGAAATGATTAGCCCCTCGTTCACGTTCAACCTACATGTACGAAATTTTCTGGGGACATGTATCGTATCAAGACGCACAAAAAAGCCTCAAGAACCCATAGCCTAAAGTCAACAGGAAGTCGGCCATTTTGAATTTTATGGCCATTTTTGGATGATTTACACACTTCGTACTTTAACGAACTCCTCCTAGGGATTTAGTCGGATCGACGTCAAATTTTGCTGTGCCTTCTAAAGGCATTGACGATGAAAAGTTGTGCTATTTGCGTTTCGTCAATGGGCGTGTCCGTGGCGTCGATGATTCGCAATGAAACAGGAAGTGTTGTAACTTCAGTGTACATGCTCACATCTGGACCAAACTGTACATGTAGGATGAGAGTCCGCCCTGAACACATGTACATGCCGACATTCACCCACAGTCATAGCGCCACCTGCTGGCAACAGAAAGTGACCTTTAACGAAGCAGCCCCCGCCGCACGTTTCACCTACGTGCACGAATTTCTGTGGTACGTGTATCATGTCCAGACGCACAAAAAGCCTTTGGAGCCATAGCCTAAAATCAACAGGAAGTCGGCCATTTTGAATTTTACGTCAAATTTGGATGATTTACACACTTCGTACTTTAACGAACTCCTCCTAGGGATTTAGTCCGACCGACCTCAAATTTGCTGTGCTTCTAAAGGCATTGAAGATGAAAAGTTGTGCTATTTGCGAGTTTTCGTCAATGGGTGTGTCCGTGGCGTGGCGTCAAGATCAAGTCTTCGCCATGACACAGGAAGTTGTTGTAACTTCAGTGTACATGCTCACATCTGAACCAAACTTTACGTGCTGATAACTCTCCACCCCGTTATGGAGGACCGATCCTGACACAGTCAGAAATAAATACAGAAATAAATAAATGCTCAATAAATAAATAAGCATTCCAATTAATACACAAAAAAATAAAGTAAATAAATAAATGTGGTAGTAATTAATTATACAAGGAGACATAAATGTATATATTTTAATTAGTGCCTTTACTATTCACCTTGTTATA
>NW_024044077.1:0-7803 GCF_014851395.1 Micropterus salmoides
ATGACATTGTCAGAATTCTGATTGATAAAGTACAGGAAGTGACAGAACCTTTCACACAGCATGGTGTTTATGACATCATCAACATTATGACATTGTCAGAATTCTGATTGATAAAGTACAGGAGTGACATCACATTCCCCAGAATGGTGTTTATGACATCATCAACATTATGACATTGTCAGAATTCTGATTGATAAAGTACAGGAAGTGACAGAACCTTCACACAGCATGGTTTTATGACATCATCAACATTATGACATTGTCAGAATTCTGATTGATAAAGTACAGGAGTGACATCACATTCCCCTCAGAATGGTGTTTATGACATCATCAACATTATGACATTGTCAGAATTCTGATTGATAAAGTACAGGAGTGACATCACATTCCCCTCAGAATGGTGTTTATGACATCATCAACATTATGACATTGTCAGAATTCTGATTGATAAGTACAGGAAGTGACAGAACCTTCCACAGCATGGTGTTTATGACATCATCAACATTATGACATTGTCAGAATTCTGATTGATAAAGTACAGGAAGTGACATCACATTCCCCTCAGAATGGTGTTTATGACATCATCACATTATGACATTGTCAGAATTCTGATTGATAAGTACAGGCAGTGACATCACTTCCCCTCAGATGGTGTTTATGACATCATCAACATTATGACATTGTCAGAATTCTGATTGATAAAGTACAGGAAGTGACACAGAACCTTTCACACAGCATGGTGTTTATGACATCATCAACATTATGACATTGTCAGAATTCTGATTGATAAAGTACAGGCAGTGACATCACATTCCCCTCAGAATGGTGTTTATGACATCATCAACATTATGACATTGTCAGAATTCTGATTGATAAAGTACAGGAAGTGAAAGAACCTTTCACACAGCATGGTGTTTATGACATCATCAACATTATGACATTGTCAGAATTCTGATTGATAAAGTACAGGAGTGACAGAACCTTCACACAGCATGGTGTTTATGACATCATCAACATTATGACATTGTCAGAATTCTGATTGATAAAGTACAGGAAGTGACAGAACCTTTCACACAGCATGGTGTTTATGACATCATCAACATTATGACATTGTCAGAATTCTGATTGATAAAGTACAGGAAGTGACAGAACCTTCACCCGCATGGTGTTTATGACATCATCAACATTATGACATTGTCAGAATTCTGATTGATAAAGTACAGGAATGACATCACATTCCCCTCAGAATGGTGTTTATGACATCATCAACATTATGACATTGTCAGAATTCTGATTGATAAAGTACAGGAGTGACATCACATTCCCCTCAGAATGGTGTTTATGACATCATCACATTATGACATTGTCAGAATTCTGATTGATAAAGTACAGGAAGTGACAGAACCTTCCCAGCATGGTGTTTATGACATCATCAACATTATGACATTGTCAGAATTCTGATTGATAAAGTACAGGAGTGACATCACATTCCCCTCAGAATGGTGTTTATGACATCATCAACATTATGACATTGTCAGAATTCTGATTGATAAAGTACAGGAAGTGACAAACCTTCCCAGCATGGTGTTTATGACATCATCAACATTATGACATTGTCAGAATTCTGATTGATAAAGTACAGGAAGTGACATCACATTCCCTCAGATGGTGTTTATGACATCATCAACATTATGACATTGTCAGAATTCTGATTGATAAAGTACAGGAAGTGACATCACATTCCCCTCAGAATGGTGTTTATGACATCATCAACATTATGACATTGTCAGAATTCTGATTGATAAAGTACAGGAAGTGACAGAACCTTCCACAGATGGTGTTTATGACATCATCAACATTATGACATTGTCAGAATTCTGATTGATAAAGTACAGGAAGTGACATCACATTCCCAGAATGGTGTTTATGACATCATCAACATTATGACATTGTCAGAATTCTGATTGATAAAGTACAGGAGTGACATCACATTCCCTCAAATGGTGTTTATGACATCATCAACATTATGACATTGTCAGAATTCTGATTGATAAAGTACAGGAAGTGACAGACCTTTCACACAGCATGGTGTTTATGACATCATCAACATTATGACATTGTCAGAATTCTGATTGATAAAGTACAGGAAGTGACATCACATTCCCCTCAGATGGTGTTTATGACATCATCAACATTATGACATTGTCAGAATTCTGATTGATAAAGTACAGGAAGTGACATAACCTTCCACAGATGGTGTTTATGACATCATCAACATTATGACATTGTCAGAATTCTGATTGATAAAGTACAGGAAGTGACATCACATTCCCCTCAGATGGTGTTTATGACATCATCAACATTATGACATTGTCAGAATTCTGATTGATAAAGTACAGGAAGTGACATCACATTCCCCTCAGAATGGTGTTTATGACATCATCAACATTATGACATTGTCAGAATTCTGATTGATAAGTACAGGAAGTGACATCACCTTCCCCTCAGAATGGTGTTTATGACATCATCAACATTATGACATTGTCAGAATTCTGATTGATAAAGTACAGGAGTGACATCACATTCCCCTCAGAATGGTGTTTATGACATCATCAACATTATGACATTGTCAGAATTCTGATTGATAAAGTACAGGAGTGACATCACATTCCCCTCAGAATGGTGTTTATGACATCATCAACATTATGACATTGTCAGAATTCTGATTGATAAAGTACAGGAAGTGACAGAACCTTCACCAGCATGGTGTTTATGACATCATCAACATTATGACATTGTCAGAATTCTGATTGATAAAGTACAGGAGTGACATCACATTCCCCAGATGGTGTTTATGACATCATCAACATTATGACATTGTCAGAATTCTGATTGATAAAGTACAGGAAGTGACAACCTTCACACAGCATGGTGTTTATGACATCATCAACATTATGACATTGTCAGAATTCTGATTGATAAAGTACAGGAAGTGACATCACATTCCCCTCAGAATGGTGTTTATGACATCATCAACATTATGACATTGTCAGAATTCTGATTGATAAAGTACAGGAAGTGACATCAACCTTCACACAGGGTGTTTATGACATCATCAACATTATGACATTGTCAGAATTCTGATTGATAAAGTACAGGAAGTGACATCACTTCCCCTCAGAATGGTGTTTATGACATCATCAACATTATGACATTGTCAGAATTCTGATTGATAAAGTACAGGAGTGACATCACATTCCCCCAGAATGGTGTTTATGACATCATCAACATTATGACATTGTCAGAATTCTGATTGATAAAGTACAGGAAGTGACATCACATTCCCAGATGGTGTTTATGACATCATCAACATTATGACATTGTCAGAATTCTGATTGATAAAGTACAGGAGTGACATCACATTCCCCTCAGAATGGTGTTTATGACATCATCAACATATGACATTGTCAGAATTCTGATTGATAAAGTACAGGAAGTGACAGAACCTTCACACCCATGGTGTTTATGACATCATCAACATTATGACATTGTCAGAATTCTGATTGATAAAGTACAGGAAGTGACAGACCTTTCCCAGCATGGTGTTTATGACATCATCAACATTATGACATTGTCAGAATTCTGATTGATAAAGTACAGGAAGTGACATCACATTCCCTCAGAATGGTGTTTATGACATCATCAACATTATGACATTGTCAGAATTCTGATTGATAAAGTACAGGAAGTGACAGAACCTTCACACAGATGGTGTTTATGACATCATCAACATTATGACATTGTCAGAATTCTGATTGATAAAGTACAGGAAGTGACATCACATTCCCCTCAGAATGGTGTTTATGACATCATCAACATTATGACATTGTCAGAATTCTGATTGATAAAGTACAGGAAGTGACAAACCTTCACACAGCATGGTGTTTATGACATCATCAACATTATGACATTGTCAGAATTCTGATTGATAAAGTACAGGAAGTGACATCACATTCCCCTCAGAATGGTGTTTATGACATCATCAACATTATGACATTGTCAGAATTCTGATTGATAAAGTACAGGCAGTGACATCACATTCCCCTCAGAATGGTGTTTATGACATCATCAACATTATGACATTGTCAGAATTCTGATTGATAAAGTACAGGAAGTGACAGACCTTTCCACAGCATGGTGTTTATGACATCATCAACATTATGACATTGTCAGAATTCTGATTGATAAAGTACAGGAGTGACATCACATTCCCCTCAGAATGGTGTTTATGACATCATCAACATTATGACATTGTCAGAATTCTGATTGATAAAGTACAGGAAGTGACATCACCTTCACTCAGATGGTGTTTATGACATCATCAACATTATGACATTGTCAGAATTCTGATTGATAAAGTACAGGAAGTGACATCACATTCCCTCAGAATGGTGTTTATGACATCATCAACATTATGACATTGTCAGAATTCTGATTGATAAAGTACAGGAAGTGACATCACATTCCCTCAGAATGGTGTTTATGACATCATCAACATTATGACATTGTCAGAATTCTGATTGATAAAGTACAGGAAGTGACATCACATTCCCCTCAGAATGGTGTTTATGACATCATCAACATTATGACATTGTCAGAATTCTGATTGATAAAGTACAGGAAGTGACATCACATTCCCCTCAGATGGTGTTTATGACATCATCAACATTATGACATTGTCAGAATTCTGATTGATAAAGTACAGGAAGTGACAGAACCTTCCCAGATGGTGTTTATGACATCATCAACATTATGACATTGTCAGAATTCTGATTGATAAAGTACAGGAAGTGACATCACATTTCCCCTCATGGTGTTTATGACATCATCAACATTATGACATTGTCAGAATTCTGATTGATAAAGTACAGGAAGTGACATCACATTCCCCTCAGAATGGTGTTTATGACATCATCAACATTATGACATTGTCAGAATTCTGATTGATAAAGTACAGGAAGTGACATCACCTTCCCACAGCATGGTGTTTATGACATCATCAACATTATGACATTGTCAGAATTCTGATTGATAAAGTACAGGAAGTGACATCACATTCCCCTCAGAATGGTGTTTATGACATCATCAACATTATGACATTGTCAGAATTCTGATTGATAAAGTACAGGAGTGACATCACATTCCCCTCAGATGGTGTTTATGACATCATCAACATTATGACATTGTCAGAATTCTGATTGATAAAGTACAGGAAGTGACAGAACCTTCCACAGAGGGTTTATGACATCATCAACATTATGACATTGTCAGAATTCTGATTGATAAAGTACAGGCAGTGACATCACATTCCCCTCAGAATGGTGTTTATGACATCATCAACATTATGACATTGTCAGAATTCTGATTGATAAAGTACAGGAAGTGACAGAACCTTCACACAGCATGGTGTTTATGACATCATCAACATTATGACATTGTCAGAATTCTGATTGATAAAGTACAGGAAGTGACAAACCTTCCCAGCATGGTGTTTATGACATCATCAACATTATGACATTGTCAGAATTCTGATTGATAAAGTACAGGAAGTGACAGAACCTTCCCCAGTGGTGTTTATGACATCATCAACATTATGACATTGTCAGAATTCTGATTGATAAAGTACAGGAAGTGACAGAACCTTCACACAGCATGGTGTTTATGACATCATCAACATTATGACATTGTCAGAATTCTGATTGATAAAGTACAGGAAGTGACATCACATTCCCCTCAGAATGGTGTTTATGACATCATCAACATTATGACATTGTCAGAATTCTGATTGATAAAGTACAGGAAGTGACATCACATTCCCCTCAGATGGTGTTTATGACATCATCAATTATGACATTGTCAGAATTCTGATTGATAAAGTACAGGAAGTGACAAACCTTCCACAGATGGTGTTTATGACATCATCAACATTATGACATTGTCAGAATTCTGATTGATAAAGTACAGGAGTGACATCACATTCCCCTCAGAATGGTGTTTATGACATCATCAACATTATGACATTGTCAGAATTCTGATTGATAAAGTACAGGAAGTGACATCACATTCCTTCAGAATGGTGTTTATGACATCATCAACATTATGACATTGTCAGAATTCTGATTGATAAAGTACAGGAAGTGACATCACATTCCAGATGGTGTTTATGACATCATCAACATTATGACATTGTCAGAATTCTGATTGATAAAGTACAGGAAGTGACAAACCTTCACACAGCATGGTGTTTATGACATCATCAACATTATGACATTGTCAGAATTCTGATTGATAAGTACAGGAAGTGACATCACATTCCCCTCAGAATGGTGTTTATGACATCATCAACATTATGACATTGTCAGAATTCTGATTGATAAAGTACAGGATGACATCACATTCCCTCAGAATGGTGTTTATGACATCATCAACATTATGACATTGTCAGAATTCTGATTGATAAAGTACAGGAGTGACAGAACCTTTCACACAGCATGGTGTTTATGACATCATCAACATTATGACATTGTCAGAATTCTGATTGATAAAGTACAGGAAGTGACATCACCTTCCCAGATGGTGTTTATGACATCATCAACATTATGACATTGTCAGAATTCTGATTGATAAAGTACAGGAGTGACATCACCTTCACACAGATGGTGTTTATGACATCATCAACATTATGACATTGTCAGAATTCTGATTGATAAAGTACAGGAAGTGACATCACATTCCCCTCAGATGGTGTTTATGACATCATCAACATTATGACATTGTCAGAATTCTGATTGATAAAGTACAGGAAGTGACATCACATTCCCCTCAGAATGGTGTTTATGACATCATCAACATTATGACATTGTCAGAATTCTGATTGATAAAGTACAGGAGTGACATCACATTCCCCTCAGAATGGTGTTTATGACATCATCAATTATGACATTGTCAGAATTCTGATTGATAAAGTACAGGAAGTGACATCACATTCCCCAGAATGGTGTTTATGACATCATCAACATTATGACATTGTCAGAATTCTGATTGATAAAGTACAGGAAGTGACATCACATTCCCCTCAAATGGTGTTTATGACATCATCAACATTATGACATTGTCAGAATTCTGATTGATAAAGTACAGGAGTGACATCAACCTTCCCAGAATGGTGTTTATGACATCATCAACATTATGACATTGTCAGAATTCTGATTGATAAAGTACAGGCAGTGACATCACATTCCTCTCAGAATGGTGTTTATGACATCATCAACATTATGACATTGTCAGAATTCTGATTGATAAAGTACAGGAAGTGACAGAACCTTCACACAGCATGGTGTTTATGACATCATCAACATTATGACATTGTCAGAATTCTGATTGATAAAGTACAGGAAGTGACATCACATTCCCCTCAGAATGGTGTTTATGACATCATCAACATTATGACATTGTCAGAATTCTGATTGATAAAGTACAGGAAGTGACAACCTTTCACACAGCATGGTGTTTATGACATCATCAACATTATGACATTGTCAGAATTCTGATTGATAAAGTACAGGAAGTGACATCAGATTCCCCTCAGAATGGTGTTTATGACATCATCAACATTATGACATTGTCAGAATTCTGATTGATAAAGTACAGGAGTGACATCACATTCCCCATGGTGTTTATGACATCATCAAATGACATTGTCAGAATTCTGATTGATAAAGTACAGGAAGTGACATCACCTTC
>NW_024044078.1:0-1963 GCF_014851395.1 Micropterus salmoides
GACATTGTCAGAATTCTGATTGATAAGTACAGGAGTGACATCACTTCCCCTCAGAATGGTGTTTATGACATCATCAACATTATGACATTGTCAGAATTCTGATTGATAAAGTACAGGAGTGACATCACATTCCCTCAGATGGTGTTTATGACATCATCAACATTATGACATTGTCAGAATTCTGATTGATAAAGTACAGGAAGTGACATCAACCTTTCAGAATGGTGTTTATGACATCATCAACATTATGACATTGTCAGAATTCTGATTGATAAAGTACAGGAGTGACATCACATTCCCTCAGAATGGTGTTTATGACATCATCAACATTATGACATTGTCAGAATTCTGATTGATAAAGTACAGGAAGTGACAGACCTTTCACACAGCATGGTGTTTATGACATCATCAACATTATGACATTGTCAGAATTCTGATTGATAAAGTACAGGCAGTGACATCACATTCCCCTCAGATGGTGTTTATGACATCATCAACATTATGACATTGTCAGAATTCTGATTGATAAAGTACAGGAAGTGACAGACCTTTCACACAGCATGGTGTTTATGACATCATCAACATTATGACATTGTCAGAATTCTGATTGATAAAGTACAGGCAGTGACTCACATTCCCCTCAGAATGGTGTTTATGACATCATCAACATTATGACATTGTCAGAATTCTGATTGATAAAGTACAGGAAGTGACAGAACCTTCACACAGATGGTTTTATGACATCATCAACATTATGACATTGTCAGAATTCTGATTGATAAAGTACAGGAAGTGACAAACCTTCCACCAGAATGGTGTTTATGACATCATCAACATTATGACATTGTCAGAATTCTGATTGATAAAGTACAGGAGTGACATCACATTCCCCTCAGAAGGTGTTTATGACATCATCAACTTATGACATTGTCAGAATTCTGATTGATAAGTACAGGAAGTGACAGAACCTTTCACACAGCATGGTGTTTATGACATCATCAATTATGACATTGTCAGAATTCTGATTGATAAAGTACAGGTGACATCACATTCCCCCAGAATGGTTTTATGACATCATCAACATTATGACATTGTCAGAATTCTGATTGATAAAGTACAGGATGACATCACATTCCCCTCAGAATGGTGTTTATGACATCATCAACATTATGACATTGTCAGAATTCTGATTGATAAGTACAGGAAGTGACAGACCTTTCACACAGCATGGTGTTTATGACATCATCAACATTATGACATTGTCAGAATTCTGATTGATAAAGTACAGGAGTGACATCACATTCCCCTCAGAATGGTGTTTATGACATCATCAACATTATGACATTGTCAGAATTCTGATTGATAAGTACAGGAAGTGACAGAACCTTTCACACAGCATGGTGTTATGACATCATCAACATTATGACATTGTCAGAATTCTGATTGATAAAGTACAGGAAGTGACATCACATTCCCCTCAGAATGGTGTTTATGACATCATCAACATTATGACATTGTCAGAATTCTGATTGATAAAGTACAGGAATCAGAACCTTCCACAGCATGGTGTTTATGACATCATCAACATTATGACATTGTCAGAATTCTGATTGATAAAGTACAGGAAGTGACATCACATTCCCCTCAAATGGTGTTTATGACATCATCAACATTATGACATTGTCAGAATTCTGATTGATAAAGTACAGGAGTGACATCACATTCCCCAAATGGTGTTTATGACATCATCAACATTATGACATTGTCAGAATTCTGATTGATAAGTACAGGAAGTGACAGACCTTCACACCTCATGGTGTTTATGACATCATCAACATTACATTGTCAGAATTCTGATTGATAAAGTACAGGAGTGACATCACCTTCCCCAGAATGGTGTTTATGACATCATCAACATTATGACATTGTCAGAATTCTGATTGATAAAGTACAGGAAGTGACA
>NW_024044079.1:0-14976 GCF_014851395.1 Micropterus salmoides
CCTCCCACGGGAAGCGCACAAGGCTAACGGAGCAAAAGTTCAAGAAGCAAGTGAAAGAGGCTGACTTTCACAGACATGGCGTCGCGTCTAGAAGAAATGATCCTATGGTGCAAAGCCCAGAAGAGGGAAACGGAAAAAACGCCTCTTAGCCTTCCTGCGTTTAAAGTGCCAACGGATGAAATGCCTAGAGGCAGCAGGTTACAAGTAAGAGCAACGCTGCAGAATATAAACTCAGTGGCCACTTTGTTAGGTACAGCTGTGCAATCCAATGCAAGTCAATACAACAGCTCTGCCATAAATCCTACATTTTACAGAGTTGATAATGTTCAGTTTTTGGTGACATTGTCTGAAATGCGTAAAGTTATGTTTATGACTGAGGTCTTAGTTAAATGTGGTGTTGTATTTGACTACATTATGTTGAGAGGTGTTTCAAATTTTTTGTCCTCCCGTGAGGGGGGGGAGAATATCTCAGACTCCTCTGGATGTAGTGCAGTCCAGCACTAGCCATGAACTAGCTATACAGGCACAGCTAATAAAGTGGCCACTATTGGCATTGCTGATGTAAAACTACACTCATTAGTATTTTCTGACACAGTTTCTTCTACTGCTAATGTTTATATAATTTGACTTCATCCCCAGTGTCCAGAGGAAGTTGCGGACCTTCAGACGGGAAGCTTGCTGGGCTTTATTTCCTCGAGGGTCAGTGCCAAGAACCTGTCGTTCTCCTAGGAGGAGACATGCTCACCGGAGAACTCGTTTTCAGTCACTCAGGAGTCGCTTTAAGTCTTCAGCAGCACGAACTGGTGTCAAAAAGAAACGGCTGAAAGGCAAAGGAAAAGGGCTGCGTCATCGGTGTCTGGACTGTCGGGGGACGGCCAAAGAAACTGGACTACGTACAAGGCGACATCTCAGACCACTGACTGTAACATCCACGATGACATAGATGATATATTTGCCTCTGTAGGTTTGTGACCCTCTGGAAACAAATCACTTTAAGCAGCTGAGCTCAGTATATGACCCGTGCCTCTGTTTTTTTTAAGGAAAAGTTGGATGTTCATGTGTCACTTCATGTGTAATGAAATCTGATCATTCGACATTGTTCTATACAAGTAGTAAAGAGCAGCAGCGGATTGTACAGTATACTTTATCTGACACTGAGCCTGCAAAGCCTTATAATGTCAATAAAAATGATTTTTTTTCCAGATGCTGGTCCCAACAGACTGTATTCAGGAATGAGTATGACCTGAACAGTTATATAAGCTTTTATGAATGTTTCTAAGGGAATTGCTTAATGATAACATTTGATGAACTTGGATTGTTCCTGCACATTGAAGCCATAGTTTTATGGTTCTAAACACCAAACCGCACGTACAGTGGATTACTATTATTAGAGCTGTTATGTGCACATCCTGTTCACCCCTCTTAACACAGCCCTGCAGTATAACATAGCATATCTAATGCACAAAGAAATAAAACCTGTTTAATGAACTGTGAAATACTGCAAATTAGCCTATTTAAGTGGTAAAGGCCATCAGTGTTACAGATCCCATGCTTAAAAGGGACTTCTGAGATGACGTGACAGCGCTTGAGGAGACTGAGTAACATTATCAAGGCCCTGATGGTTTATTCTGGCTCCACCTGGTGGAGCAGAGAAGTAAATACACTCAAAGATTAGTTCCAGGCTGTTCTCAGAGAATATGGAATAAATCCCTGAAACAGTTGTTATACCCACGGCAGAGGCAGCACGACAAAGCAGAGGTGTCAGTTTTGTTGTCTAGAATTGAATTTGAGCCGCCTGAGACTGAGTGCTGAGCAGAGAACACACTGGCATATGGTATGTATTAGTAGGCAGGGTGGCTTCAGCTCTTGGTTTTTGAAGGCTAGTATAAGAGCTGTTCAGGCACGAATGCACCACGTCGAAACCATGCAGGTGTCTGGCTGTCTGTAGCGACCGTGATTGCTCAGACCAAATTAGATGTGAAAGGGTTAGTTTTGTTGCAGCCTGTGTTTTTGCTGCCCACCGTCTTATCATCCTCTGCCAAAGAAGACACAGTCTTCCCATCTGGGCAAATACAACCGTGAAGTTTTCTTCCCCCTCACTGAACCTGATTGGGTTGAGTTATAGTCTCACATCAGCATCTATTTGTGCAAATGAGTCTGCAGATTCCTGATTCCTGTGCTTTCTGGGTTTCCTCTCTAAACCAGCTAGCCTATTTAAGGTCAATGTTTGTACTCCCCTGTAGTGAGGGGAGGGAGCAGAAGCCTTGGGCACATACAGTAGGAAGTCAGACCATTTTTCTTCTTTGGAGTGACTGTGCCAAATTGTATCAGTATCCAGATTTTTATCCTCGATGGGAGGTACCCTTTGATGGGTACAAGTGTATAAATTAATCTACAAAAAGTTGCAGAACAAATGAGTGCCTTGTTGAAACTTTACACAGTAAATGACTTGACAGCAATTTACAGCTGTGTTAGTGGTGCATTGTGTACCAACTGTACAGGAAATGTTTGTTGGAAATGTGTCTCTCTGAACAGACTGTGAGCTTCTGTATGCTGCTGAACAGTTGGCATACCATACGATAATAACATTTGTCAGTATACTCTATAGAGCAGTAGTAGAGCACAAGCAGCTTGGTGTCCTTAAAAAGTAAAGCCACTGTTGAGCCCTGTCTGTCTACATTTGTCAACCTAGATGTATTTAAGCATTTAATTGTAAATAGATAGTTCCACATTGTTGGGTTCAGTGCTGCAATTATTCTTGTCTTTATTGGAATGGGTGGTTCTCCAGGGATTCTGCGAATACATCAGTTACGGCCTGTGGGCACAATATAACCTAAAACAGGAGAAAGAATATAAACGTCTGCACTCCCATATGCTGTTCTTTAATTTATTTTCCTCCCTTAATCACCAGGGGAATGGAGCACATAAGGACATGTTTCAGATCTTTCAGGTTTTGTATGGCATGCCACTAAATAATTCTCAACATCTCAAAAAAAAGTAGAGCCATAGAGTCCGACCAAGTTGTTGTGCCATTCATTACTATTACATTCTCCAATAGCTTAGGGCCGTGAAAAAGTCATTTAAGCAACAATTTGTTTTTGTTTTTGTGCGGTTTGGCGCCCGTACCAAGAGTGTAATTCACTGTTGTCATAAGGAGAGCTGTACACATGCATTTGTAATGATTACATTACATTAAAAAGCTAGCAAGTCAACAACTTTGCTACCACAGCCAAACATCCAGCAAGTGCGACAACACAAGACATAGCAATATTACAAACTAGTCAAACAGAAAGGCCAGCTCGTATCCTGTCTTGCAGTCTTTTATTTCATGGAGCTCTTGCCAACTTCTGGGAGCCTCTAGCTTGGTCACTCTCTTTTTCTGTTCTTAGTTTCTTCCGTCAACGTCCTTTTCTGTCTATTCGCTTCTGCTGTTGCTTGAAACTTGGGTTGCAAGCTAGCCAACAAAGCTGGACAGCAAATGACATGAGAGCACTTACAGTAGCTAATGTCATCAGTGTCCAAGTGTGTGATCTAAGTTTGCTAACATCTACTTTATTTATATTTATTTATAGCTTGCAGCTAAACCTGTTTTCAGTCTTTTACCCTCTCTTTTTCTCTTCCACGCTTCCTCAACAACGTCCTCTTCGTTCTTTTTGCAGCCTCTGCCATGATATCCATACTGAGAATACCGAGCTAGCTTCTTCCAAAGAGCTTATATGTACATTATACTTATTGCTTCTTCTTATAGCTTGCTGAAGATGTGTTTGTGTGAGATGTAGTGCCGCAAAGCATTGCATCATTCTCTCGATAGATGTCCTGTCTGTAATAATAATAATAACAATAATAATAATAATACATTTTATTTCTATAGTGCTTTTCAAGACACTTTACAGTAAAACCAGAAGTTCTGTACATTTATAAAACAGATAAAAACATAAATAGCAAAATATACGAACAGTAGGTAAAAACATATGGGCATAGCGACGACCATATAAATAACAAACAGCAGCAGGTGCAATAAAGCATTATTTGAGGTTAAAAGCTAGTCTAAAGGTGGGTTTTGATAAGTGATTTGAAAGAGTCCATGCGATGGTGAATGTTGCCAATACCAGTCGCTCTGGGCCCAGAGTGGCAAGGACAGAGACGCCATTCTCCCTACTACAAGTCAGTGTACCATCAAAATGATTTTGAAGCCCAGAGGGGGACACTGAGCTCAGGTCCACATGAGTAGGCCTACCCAAGGTGACTTGATAACAGCAACTCTGGTTAGGACTAATAGCCCTAATCACCCTCACACGCGTCTGCCGGGGTTGGCGAGGCCTCAGGTAAACTTCCTACACGTAAACTTCCCACACGTTTGGCGGGATTGGAGAGGCCTCAGGTAAACTTCCCACGGGTCGATTGGCAAACCCTTTAATAGTAATGTATAGGACACACCTAAATGAACCGCAGAGTAGTGCTTAAATCCAAAGCACTTTCCAATGTGTCTCTCTCTCACCGATCCAGACACACCCATAGCAGCAACCTACCAAACTAGTATGTTTTTAGCTATAAGCTCTAGATGCGTCTACCAGAGGTAAGTTAAAGGAGACCTATTATTCTGCTTTTCCAGTCCTATATTGAAGTTCTGTGATGCCTGTATAGCAGCTTTGCATGATTCAAAGTTGTTTTCTTATACTGACTCTTTATGTAGGCCTTCATTTCAGCCTCTGTCTGAAACAAGCTGCTCTCTCAACATGCTCCTCTCAAAGCCCACTGTCTTCTGATTGGCCAAGACCTGAAGCATGTTACCAGGTTGTTGTTGTTGCTGGACAAGTCGTTACCATGGCGACCCCTCAATCAGGCTAGAGTGACTCGTACCCACGGCTCTGTGTAAATTTAACCAGCGCCGTTGAAAAGCTTATTAGGAGTTGGCTGTTCACTTTCTCCGATGAGTACATTTAGTTTAAGACTGTTGTCCTCTAGACAAAGTTATCTGCCCTGTTAAAATGACAGTTAACGTGAGTTACAGATGCACCTAGCTAAGCAAGCTAGCTAGCTCCACACACGGCCGTTTGCTCCACTGTCTCGTCCAAATATGGTCACGTCTGGTGCTGCTGGTTGCAAAAACTCATAATAGGTCTCCTTTAACTATTTCTAGATGTCTATACCAGAAAAAGACTCCAAGACTGTTTGTTTTGCTCATCATGTTTTATTAGTTACAGGGTTGTTGGACTGGGGACGGACAATGGGATTGAGTAAACAGGGCCCTCATGTGAGAAGGGCCCACAAAGATCCTAGAACAAATAGCCGTGGATGCTGGGAGAGGCCCTTAGAGGATGCTAATGTATAGGGCCCAGATTTTTGTGCGATGCCTCTGAATAGTTAGGTGTAGCCTAAGTCTCCAGCAAGAAAAGTCTCCAGCAAGTGTTACTGTTACTTTTTTATTCAGTGATTACATATTTAAGTCTTTCTAATTAACTAATTTCTTAATTAATTAGCATTTTAAATTATTTTATATTATTTTATCAATTGTATGTCAAGTGCTCGCTATTAATATAATGAGGGGGGAAATGAGCTCTCTGATATGCAAATGTTTGTTAAGACATTTAAAGACTTGTGAAGAAACATATCTAATTTACATTATGGTCAGACAGTATGTATTTATGTGATGAAAAATGCATTGAAGATCAATTTGGTTTATTTAGTGGTTTTAATTATTTAAGAGTATTTTAACAAATATTTGTAAATTATTTTAAAGGAATATATCAGCTATCAAGCTCCTCTCCTGTGGAACCAGGTTCCAGTTTGGGTTCAGGAGGCAGACACCATCTCCACATTTAAGAGTAGGCTTAAGACTTTCCTCTTTGATAAAGCTTATAGTTAGGGCTGGCTCAGGTGAGTCCTGAACCATCCCTTAGTTATGCTGCTATAGGCCTAGACTGCCGGGGGATGTCCTATGATGCACTGAGCTCCTCTCTCCTCTACTTTCTCTCCCTCTGTATGCAACTTCATCCCATTATTGCATGTTCCGGTAGTCTTGTGCTTTCTCGTCCCTCTCCTCTCTCCTCCTATCACCTCCTGCAGGTTTTCTGGCTCTGGAGCTGTGGAGTCTGGATCTGTGGTCACCTGCTGCCCCCGTATTCCTGCTCGACACCCTCAGCTACAACAACTATTGTTACTAGTCCTATTATTATTATTGTTATTATAATCATTAACATTACGACTGTTACCATTAACACTACTATAAATATCTGTACCATTTTTCATTTAGTCTATAGCAACATCACCTTTACTGTCTGTACCTCTGTGTGTATATTGTGTAGGCTGCCTCCCTCCCCTCTCTCTCTCCTTCCATCCCTCTCTTTTTCTCTCTGTTCCTCTCCTGCCCTCTCTCGCTCTCGCTCTCTCTCTCCCTCTCTCTCCTTCACCCCAACCGGTCGAGGCAGATGGCCGCCCACCCTGAGCCATGGTTCTGCTCGAGCTTTCTGCCTCTTAAAAGGAAGTTTTTCCTTGCGTCTGTCGCCTAGTGCTTGCTCTTGGTGGGAACTGTTGGGCTTCTGTAAATAGCATCATAGAGTACGGTCTATACCTGCTCTTTTATGAAAAGCGCTGTGAGATAACTGTTGTTGTGATTTGGCGCTATATAAATAAATTGAAATAGAAAATTGAAATTGAAAATTGAAATTGAAATTGAATAATTTGACAGATGAAAAATACCCCTCTCATATCTGTCCATTAAACTCTGTACACTTTCTCTCTCTCAACTGTTCATTTTCAAATTCACAGTAGGTGTATTGAAATTAGCATTTCTGGAGCTGGTTGTATCAGGTACATAAAAACAATAACAGCATATTGCAACATACAATAACATGTAAGTTAGCCTATTGTAATGAAAGGAAAACAAACAAAAAATATGAATATAAATACATTGAAAATGTCATAGAAACGATGACCCAGAGGTCATGGATTAGGGCTGCAGACCATTCCGATCTCTCACTTTGCACTTGGACTTGCCCAGGAGTTGACCTCTTGCCAACCCAAACTGTGAAAGATAATTGTGGGAGACTGATACACTTGAAAAAGAATCTACTGAGAAAAGGTTGTTTAAAAACTTTTCAAACTATTGGATAAACTCCGCAGAGCTTTAAAATGGCCCAGATCACCGAGGGACACCTGCTGATGGGAGCCGCCCCTGTGTTGGGTAATTACCCTGCAGGTAACATAACTTTTATTTGATCATTTTTACTTTTGACAGATTAATTTATTCATTCCCATGAAACTTTATAAAGCTTCAGAAAGCTGTGTAACTTTTTGAATTTAAAGGTGGACAGTTCACTCCACGTTAGGCCTGTTGGGAAAACACGGATTTAATGTAAAATTAGCTGTTATTTAGACAGTATGTATCAAATTTCCCGGGAAAGGTGTGGAAAGTAATAACGATTAGTGTAGTGATTTTAAAACAGTTATTTTCGTTTGGGGGCATCATATTTTTTAATTTTAGCATCGAAAATATAAAGGTTATAGGGAAAATATGGCAACGGGGCCAAATTTCATAAAATGCCAAAACACAAGTTTTTCTTGTGCACCATGGAGACGATGGACGCGTTGGCTCCGAACGTCAGAACGCACAGTAGTAATCAAACGTGGGCACGTTCCTCTGTCTGGGACCCTGGGTTGGTTTGTTTTAATTGTCGAAGCTTAAGGGCCACCAAAGCGTTTTTTTCTGAAGCCAGCGTATTTTTTCCAATTCATTGCAATGGGAGCGCCGCGTTTTTCCTGGCTGGTAAAAACGCCAGGAGCGTGAGGAGGCGCTGGGCGTATTTTCGCGCTGAGCTCTGAGCGTTTTTTTCCGGTCGCCGAGAGTTGAAAAATGTTCAACTTTGGGAAAAACGCTGCGCTCGTCACTAGTTAATTAGATGAAGTGGACGATGTCTGAGCTGTTGTGTTGAATTGTCACACAGCTTTTAGCCTACTTGACATGTTGGGATTTTTGGGGGAGAATAGGGCTGTCTGTCATGCAGCTGAAATCCTGCGCACGGGATTATCTTGGAGAATCCCTGTTGTTGGTTGTACCTGATTTAATTAAATGTACCTGTGGTTCGCTGTGCGTAATGACGCAAGTAGTACAATGCATATTCAATCAATTTTCGCAGCTTATTGCAAACCATTGAGAGTTTTGTCCCCAAAAAACAAGTCCTTATAATTGTTTGGTGCAAAAACAATTTTCTAAGTGACTAAGTAAACAAAGGGTACCACTACATGCCTGTGAATGCAGCATGAAATTATTTTCATTCTGTTAAAAATATCTGAGGCAGAAGGGCACAATATTTGATATTACTGTTAAAAGGGCCTCTTGTGTTAGTTATACACGCAGTACAGTCGTAGTAAGTATTTAGGTAGATCGTATTTTTATGAACTTATACTTGGATTGTTGCTTATTTAATCCCAAATATTTAGTGTTACGAGAGAAATGTAAAATTTGAAATCAGGTTTTGAGGTGCTTTAACATTTTCCCCTCAGGTGGTGTAAACTACATCGTTGAACGTCCTGCAGCAGGCGGCCTCCCTGAAGTCATCAGGATTCTCGACAACGAAGGTCAAAGTGATCCAATCTACATCTCTTCTGATGAGGAAGAGGTAGGTGAGATTGAGGTTGTTATTGGGGGGGGGGGAGGGCAATCACGCACTCTCCTCTGAGGATGAGAACGAGCTTGAGGAAGACGAGGAGGAAGAGGATGAAGACAGTGATGAGGATGATGAGGATGATGATGAGGATGATGATGATGAGGAGGACTTCTCTGAGAGCGAAGATTCTGGGTATGACTCCATGTCTGAGGATGATGATGATGATGACATCCAGGTGTTCCCACCAGAAGACTTTTGCGGGTATGGCGACAAGTGATTCGTCCTGTTCCTGCTGCCGCTCCTGTCGCCGGTCCTGTTGGCGATCCCGATCCTGTTGCTGTTCCTCAGCTGCTGATTGGCAGTCACCCACGGGTACCTGCTCACCATCAGGAGCTTCCTGGGCCGCAAGTGGAACAACCTGAAGACGGTCTACCGGCAGTTTCTCAAAGGACAGAGGAGACAGTCTCTTCAACTTCAGGCCTCAGCTCCTCCACAAAAAGGAGCAGGGAGGAGGGCTGCACAGAGCAGGTAAGTGCGAAGAGGCAGAGGTGGAACTGTGAAGAAAACTACAAGGACTCGGCACCCTCAACTTCAGGCCTCAGCTCCTCCACAAACAGAAGACACTGGCCAGGTCCATATGAGTACCAAAGATGGCCTAATGACAGCGACTCTGATTAGGACCACTAACCCCAAGAATCTGGTGGGGTTGGCAAAGGCCCAGGTCACCTTCCAACACATCTGACTGGGTTGGCGAAGACTTAGGTAACCTCCCACGCGTCTGGCGGGGATGGCGAAGATTTAGGTAACCTCCCACGCGTCTGGCGGGGATGGCGAAGATTTAGGTAACCTCCCACGCGTCTGGCGGGGATGGCGAAGACTTAGGTAACCTCCCACGCGTCTGGCGGGGATGGCGAAGATTTAGGTAACCTCCCACGCGTCTGGCGGGGATGGCGAAGATTTAGGTAACCTTCCCACGCGTCTGGCGGGGATGGCGAAGATTCAGGTAACCTTCCCACGCGTCTGGCGGGGATGGCGAAGATTTAGGTAGCACCTTGCACCAGATGTGTTTCGTGCCTGTCTTTTTTATATTGATTTTTCTTTTGAATAATAGATCCCTTTAATAGTATGTATAGGACAGGCCTAAATGAACTGCTTTTAGATAGTGCTTCAATCCAAAGCACTGTCCAGTGTGTCTCCCTCTCACCTATTCACACACACACTCTAACTAACCGATAGCAGCAAGCTACCATGCTTGTATTTTTTTTCAGCTAAGCTGTAGATGCGTGTGCCAGAAGTAAGTTAACAATTAATGACAACATTATTTAATAGTTTAATAGCAATTGCTCACTCTCTTATGCTGTTATGTGTTTTCTTTATGAGATGTAGATGTCTGTACCAGTAAGGTAATACTCAGCTGTAACTCAAAGACTCATCTTGTTTTAATTAGTTAGGGGTAGGTGGCAGACAACAGACAGAGGTAAGGTAATAATTACTTACATTAAACAAAAGTCTCCAGCGAATCTTATCATCACCTTTTTTTAAGTCTCTCTGTTTTATTTTTATGTTTTCTTTACTAAGGGATTGCTGGCTGTAACAGACCGAGGTAAAGTAGGTAACTTTGATGAAAGTCTCCGGAAATTCTGATCGCTAATTTAAAAATTCAATGATGATAAATCATCTCTCTTCCCCCCTCAGACTTCAGACTTCACACTGCCCACAAGAAGCAATGACGTGGAAGACTGAGACTCTACATCCAGGATTTCCATGACGACAGAGAAGATGTGTTCCTCCGGGCCAAATGAAAGGATGGACGACTACAGGACCAGCCGAAGAGCGGTGGTCCCCTTTCTTTCAGTCGATTAAGTAAGTAATCCCTTCACTAAACCTACAAAGATAGATGTAGTGACATATCGTGGGGATCGGCTAAAGTTAACTATAGGCTATGTCGATTATATTTCTTATAGAAATCTTCTTGTTTATATCATTCCAGTTTTGGAGGCCAAATTCAGCTATGTAGCTATCCAAAATGATTCGTTACTTGTTTTTCTATTTCATATAACAGGACTCTCTGTGTTTTTTGGTGTTCCTGGAGCGGCTGAGAGTGGACGTCAACCAAGCAATCATCCCAGGAAGCCTCTGCACCCCGGCATCCCACTGAACCACTCTCAGCATCCCCGTTTGCTTCGAGGCACCACGCACTGTGTGAAGACCCAATGAGTACAATTAAAACCCCCCCAGCTCCTGCCCCTCCACCCCAACCCTCAACACCACCCTCTTCACCCACCGCTCAGGAGGATGAGGAGCTCCCCGGCCCGACCGGCACAGAGGACGCTGTTACCATCTGCTTCTTCTGTGCTGGTGGGATTGGGAAGCTCCTCACACACACACACACAGGAAGTTACCAGCACCTCTTTGCATCTTTGCTGAGAAATCAAGACATTCAAGAAAGAGACAGACAGTTCAGACTGAAAAAGAACGATTTTTTTCTAAAAGTTTAAAAGTAGTGAGTTTGTTACCTTAAACCGTATGTACAGTATGAATAGCCGACTGTTGAATATTACAATTCAGCAGCAATTCAAATTCTTTCTTGATATTATCCAAATATATTATTTAATGTATTATTCTAATCTGACAATGTATGACATCTTAAAGGCATTACTACCTGAAAGTGTAACTTTGAACTGTGTGATTTTGAATAATTTAGCAAATGTACAATAAATATTATGTAATACTCATAATATCACATGTTGATAAAAAAAATTTTGTAATGCTCATCAGGATATAATTTGGTCCACACATATTTTAAAGTAATCATTACTGTTAATAGTATCACTGTTTTGCCTACACTCTTAATGTTTGACTGTTTTTAGGTTTATTTTAGTTTTTTATTTTGAAAAACGGAAACAATTAACTAAGCAATGTAAGAACATGCTATATGAGCTCCACAGGTGAGTTTTTATGCTTACAATTAGCATATTGAAACAGTCCACATACAATACAGTACAGTACAATATATTATAATAATTATTTGATAGTTGATTATATTAATAATTCATTAATACTGAACAATAAAATAATTAAGCTTGTCTCTTGATGTATTCTTTGGAGGCCCGCTGTTGGCTGAGTCAGTGCTTGAGGAAGGGCACTGTGGGAAGACATGACATTAGTCCTTATCTTTCAACACTGAGGCGCCACCAGAGTCAGCACAAGAGACACCCTTAAACTTTGCTAAAAGATACTTTTAGCTTATTTTTAAAAGTTTTAAGTCCTACTAAGTTAAAGTTTGTGACCATTTTTAGAAGTGTTATACATATAGAGCTATTTTCACAAAATAGCCAATAGCCACTGGTGCCCCCATGTTTGGAAAAAAAAGCCACTGTGTGGAAGTGTGGAGTCAACTAACAAAAAGTTATAAAATCAGAAACATTCACTTCCTGGTTCAATTCAATTCAATTTTATTTATATAGCGCCAAATCACAACAAGTTATCTCAGAGCGTTTTCATAAAGAGCAGGTCTAGACCATACTCTGTGATGATATTTACAGAAGCCCAACAATTCCCACCCGGAGCATGCACTAGGTGACAGAGGCAAGGAAAAACTTCCTTTTAAGAGGCAGAAAGCTCGAGCAGAACCATGGCTCAGGGTGGGCGGCCATCTGCCTCGACCTGTTGGGGGTGAGAGAGAGAGAGAGACAGAGACAGAGAGAGAGGGAGAGAGGCAGCCTACACAATATACACACAGAGGTACAGACAGTAAAGGTGATTCCCAAAGTCTTTTTCATAAGTAAGAAAAGACATTTTGACTTGTCAAACTAGAAAGAACACAGGTCTTACTAATAACATTAACAAATGGCTCCCTTCTATGTGTCCCACTATGCCATGACAGTGGACTGTGAGCCAGCATGCACAATATTAGGATTTAGAAATCAGCTATCAATATTTTTGTTATTTTTCCTGTGATTTTGCTATTTTGACATATCAAAATGTCTTCTGTGACAAAGGCCTACTGATAATGAGCTGTATTCACCACTATCAACAGAGGATGTGATATGTAGTCAGTGTGAAATTAATTTATCTGAGACCGAACTGCTTTCTCTTACTAATTGTGAGAGATGTAATGGCTCCTAAAGGGATACACCTTGTTCTCCCTCTCTCTCATTGTCTCTGCGCACAGCGGTGCTATGAGCTTCTGTGCTAACATCAGCGTGCTCACGAAGATAATGACAATATGGTCACCATGTTTGTTTATTTATTTATTTGTTTTAGCATGCAGAGATTTGCTAATTAAAACTAATATAAAGTACAACAAAGGCCAATGGGAATGTCATTAGTTTTGCAGGTATTTGGTCACAAACCAAAGTCTTATACAAATTAAAATGTTGACCTGTAGATGGCGCTAGGTAACAAGTCAGACAACCCACAAAGTGCTGACAGTTCATCCTGAGGGAGACATGCATGTCTGTAGCAAACTATTTGGGAATTACCTCTAATAGTTGTTGAGAAATGTAACTGAAAACCACAAATGTAAACCTGATGGTGGCTCAAGAGAAAGTCAGGAGATCACCAAAGTCAGATTCATCCTCTGAGGACCATGAATGACATGACCTGTAAAGCCATTTTTGGCGAGGACGGCTGCACAAGCGGTTGTCTGAGTAAACATATTGGGTGTGTAACCGTTCAGCTGTTGCATAGTTTGTCAAAGCTGTTTCTCTTGTGATCCTGAGTCAGCTGAGCTACCCTTACATACTACAAGAGAAAAGGTGAGTCACATTTTAATTGAATGATTCTTGAACTACCAGGCGTCTGGATGGAACGTCCTGTGTAACTAAACTAACGTTTCCTTGCATCCTAATATCTGTCTGACTGGGTTTTCTTTGACATTTGTCTATGCTGGAATGGCTGAAGATATTGCATGAAGCCTGCAGTGTTTGGTTCCTTTTTAACAGCCACTATACATAAACTGTTCTCTGGTCCTCCATGTTAATCAGTCTGTTTTTATTCAGGTTGAGCCATAAGCGGCCTGTGTTTAGTGGATATGAAAAGGATCCTCCGCTGTACACAAAGAAATGTTTGGCCAGTCTGAAAACTCTGCTGGACAGGTATCAGACTGATAGAGGCGCAGCACATGCCTGACTGAAGTAAGTACTGACTGCAGAAGAGTTACAATACATGTTCATATGAGGCGTCAAACTGTTGTCTTAAATAATTCATTCATTTACCACATTAATTTAGGCGCCTAGGATGTTTTAGGTCAGAGGGTATTTCAGGTATCACATTTTCAGTTCCTCTTACTCAGGTTGCAAACATATTTCACAAGTGTATTTTCAACATATTTGTTTTGCCATTAATCATATGTTGCGCTGTAATGTGCTCTCCTGATATGCAAATGTTTGTTAAGACATGAAACCATTTAAAGAGATGTGAAGACTTGTCTCCTACTTACATTACACAAGTCTCACGGTATTTAACTGTATGAGGTTTACATAATAGGAAAAAGAACTAATGGTTTCCATGTTGCTACGGAGCAACCACTATAATGAAAGGAACAAAATAAATTACAAATACGAAAAACAAAATAATGTGTCTCTTTCCACGTGTTGCTACCACATGCGACAGTAAATGTCATGGAAACGGAAATATGACCCTGATCTCTCACTTTGCACTTGGACTTGGACAGGAGTTGACCCCTTGCAAACCCAAACTGTGGAAAGGTAATTCTTGGAGAATTGAAGTACCTTAAGAATGTACTAGAAAACTGATCTTTGCTTTTTTGTATTCACACTGGGAGAAAATAAATTATGTCATAACATGATTTGTCAAGAGTGTGGTTAGTGTTCCTTTAATGTCTGTGCCCTATAATATATGTGAGGAAAACCTCTAGAGCAAAATAAAACAACTAAACCTGAGCCCTCTGGAGTGCCCTTCATCAGTGCCAAATAAACAGGGCTGAGACCTAAAACATTGTTAATGTATATGCTCTGTTCCCCTGCTGCAATTAAGATGAGAAAAGTAAATTATAGAAAGTGGAGCGAACACCTTTATATTTTTCATGTTTTATGCCAATGTCTGTGCTAAAAAATCGTTGGGAGAGCGTAGTGACAAGTTTTACTCAACTCTATTAGTATGCCCTAATAAAGCCCCCAGTTGTACCATTACCATCCATCCATTTACTTTATATACTCACTTCTTCTCAGCCAGGGTCATGGAAGACACTATTACTGCACAGCAAAAATAATTGCACTGACTGTACTGTAGGCTGCTTTTGAGCTTTACTGAGCTCTCAATTTTAAGGACTTCTTCTATGGTAATATCATAAATGTCTTTGGGGTTCTTATTTGAAAACCTAACCATTTGACTCCTTTTTTCATCT
>NW_024044080.1:0-12065 GCF_014851395.1 Micropterus salmoides
TTTTTTCTGCAAAGTAGGCCCAAATGACATGGCCTAAACATACTCGAAAACTCACCAAAATTTGCAAACATGTCAGAACCGGTGAAAAATTTCGTATTCTACAAGTTTCGCACATGGGCGTGGCAAAATGACTCGCTAGCGCCACCTGAAAATTGGAAATGATTAGCCCCTCGTTCACGTTCAACCTACATGTACGAAATTTTTGGGGACATGTATCGTATCAAGACGCACAAAAAAGCCTCAAGAACCCATAGCCTAAAGTCAACAGGAAGTCGGCCATTTTGAATTTTATGGCCATTTTGGATGATTTACACACTTCGTACTTTAACGAACTCCTCCTAGGGATTTAGTCGGATCGACGTCAAATTTCTGCTGTGCCTTCTAAAGGCATTGACGATGAAAAGTTGTGCTATTTGAGTTTTCGTCAATGGGCGTGTCCGTGGCGTCGATGATTCGCATGACAGGAAGTTGTGTAACTTCAGTGTACATGCTCACATCTGGACCAAACTGTACATGTAGGATGAGAGTCCCGCCCTGAACACATGTACATGCGACATTCACCCACAGTCATAGCGCCACCTTGGCAACAGAAGTGACCTTTAACGAAGCAGCCCCCGCCGCACGTTTCACCTACGTGCACGAATTTTCTGTGGTACGTGTATCTGTCCAGACGCACAAAAAAGTCTCTTGGAGCCATAGCCTAAACCAACAGGAAGTCGGCCATTTTGAATTTTACGTCAAATTTTGGATGATTTACACACTTCGTACTTTAACGAACTCCTCCTAGGGATTTAGTCCGACCGACCTCAAATTTGTGCTGTGCCTTCTAAAGGCATTGAAGATGAAAAGTTGTGCTATTTGCAAGTTTTCGTCAATGGGCGTGTCCGTGGCGTGGCGTCAAAGATCAAGCTCTTCGCCATGACACGGAAGTTGTCGTAACTTCAGTGTACATGCTCACATCTGGACCAAACTGTACATGTAGGATGAGAGTCCCGCCCTGAACACATGTACATGCTGACATTCACAGACAGTCATAGCGCCACCTGCTGGCAACAGGAAGTGACTTTTAACGAAGCAGCCCCCGCCGCACGTTTTACCTACGTGCACGAATTTTCTGTGGTACGTGTATCTTGTCCAGACGCACAAAAAAGCCTCTTGGAGCGATGCCCTAAAATCAACAGGAAGTCGGCCATTTTGAATTTTACGTCAAATTTTGGATGATTTACACACTTCGTACTTTAACGAACCCTCCTAGGGATTTAGTCCGACCGACTTCAAATTTGTGCTGTGCCTTCTAAAGGCATTGAAGATGAAAAGTTGTGCTATTTGCGAGTTTTCGTCAATGGGTGTGTCCGTGGCGTGGCGTCAGAGATCAAGTCTTCGCCATGACACAGGAAGTTGTTGTAACTTCAGTGTACATGCTCACATCTGAACCAAACTTTACGTGCTTGATAACTCTCCCACCCCGTTATGGAGGACCGATCCTGACACAGTCAGAAATAAATACAGAAATAAATAAATGCTCAATAAATAATAAGCATCCAATTAAATACACAAAAAAATAAAGTAAATAAATAAATGTAGGTAGTAATTAAATTATACAAGGAGACATAAATGTATATTTTAATTAGTGCCTTTACTATTCACCTTTGTTATAATTACCTTATTTGTTTATTCAACTTTATTTATTATAATTTTTTTAATGTATTTTTTATGTGTGGTTTTAATTTTTGTCTGTTTTATTCTTCCTTTGTTTATTTACCTTATTTATTTTCACCATGGTATTTATTTCTGCCTGTCTTTTAAATTTTTGTATGCATTTCTGCCTCATTATGCAAATGAGGAGGGGCTGTGTCTCAAGGGGTCATCTTCTCTGCTATTGGTGGACCAGTCAGACAGGAGAGCTCCTACTCTGCCTGCAGACATCAACGATCTTGCCCCTCACACAGTCAGATGGCTTCCTTCAGTGCGCTGAGGTGTTTAACAACTCTGAAGACACTACCAGCAATGTCTTCCTTCTCTTTTCACGTAGACGCTCCGACAGACAGTGCTTTCAGTTTGCTGCATGCATGGACACAGAACTGCGGTACAGCACACAGTAACGATGAAATGTGTGCTGTTCTCACATTCTTCCTCTGTATGTACACATAACAACAAGGCAGGGAAATATAAAAGGAATTTATTTTATTGTTTGGTACATTATTGTTCAGTGTACATGCTCACATCTGAAACAAACTTTACGTGCTTGATAACTCTCCCACCCGCAGACATCTACACGCCAACCGATTATATTCATAGCGGCAAGTGCTATGTAGCTCCACATAGGGGACACAGGAAGTGACATATAACACCTTCATGCGGCGTCATAACCGCGTAGCAAATTCACAGCCGCACCGGCAGAGCTCCAGAATATGCAACTCGGCCGGCTCCACGCGGACGCGCTTATAAGTGCGAGGGCCCGCCCAACGCTGCTTGCAGCTTTAATTTTTTTTTTTTCTGCAAAGTAGGCCCAAATGACATGGCCTAAACATACTCGAAAACTCACCAAAATTTGCAAACATGTCAGAACGGTGAAAAATTTCGTATTCTACAAGTTTCGCACATGGGCGTGGCAAAATGACTCGCTAGCGCCACCTGAAAATTGGAAAATTAGCCCCTCGTTCACGTTCAACCTACATGTACGAAATTTTCTGGGGACATGTATCGTATCAAGACGCACAAAAAGCCTCAAGAACCCATAGCCTAAAGTCAACAGGAAGTCGGCCATTTTGAATTTTACGGCCATTTTTGGATGATTTACACACTTCGTACTTTAACGAACTCCTCCTAGGGATTTAGTGGATCGACGTCAAATTTCTGCTGTGCCTTCTAAAGGCATTGACGATGAAAAGTTGTGCTATTTGCGCGTTTTCGTCAATGGGCGTGTCCGTGGCGTCGATGATTCGCAATGAACAGGAAGTTGTTGTAACTTCAGTGTACATGCTCACATCTGGACCAAACTGTACATGTAGGATGAGAGTCCCGCCCTGAACACATGTACATGCCGACATTCACCCACAGTCATAGCGCCACCTGCTGGCAACAGAAGTGACCTTTAACGAAGCAGCCCCCGCCGCACGTTTCACCTACGTGCACGAATTTTCTGTGGTACGTGTATCTTGTCCAGACGCACAAAAAAGTCTCTTGGAGCCATACCTAAACCCAACAGGAAGTCGGCCATTTTGAATTTTACGTCAAATTTTGGATGATTTACACACTTCGTACTTTAACGAACTCCTCCTAGGGATTTAGTCCGACCGACCTCAAATTTGCTGTGCCTTCTAAAGGCATTGAAGATGAAAAGTTGTGCTATTTGCAAGTTTTCGTCAATGGGCGTGTCCGTGGCGTGGCGTCAAAGATCACTCTTCGCCATGACACGGAAGTTGTCGTAACTTCAGTGTACATGCTCACATCTGGACCAAACTGTACATGTAGGATGAGAGTCCCGCCCTGAACACATGTACATGCTGACATTCACAGACAGTCATAGCGCCACCTGCTGGCAACAGGAAGTGACTTTTAACGAAGCAGCCCCCGCCGCACGTTTACCTACGTGCACGAATTTTCTGTGGTACGTGTATCTTGTCCAGACGCACAAAAAAGCCTCTTGGAGCGATGCCCTAAAATCAACAGGAAGTAGGCCATTTGAATTTTACGTCAAATTTGGATGATTTACACACTTCGTACTTTAACGAACTCCTCCTAGGGATTTAGTCCGACCGACTTCAAATTTGTGCTGTGCCTTCTAAAGGCATTGAAGATGAAAAGTTGTGCTATTTGCGAGTTTTCGTCAATGGGTGTGTCAGTGGCGTGGCGTCAGAGATCAAGTCTTCGCCATGACACAGGAAGTTGTTGTAACTTCAGTGTACATGCTCACATCTGAACCAAACTTTACGTGCTTGATAACTCTCCCACCCCGCTATGGAGGACCGATCTGACACAGTCAGAAATAAATACAGAAATAAATAAATGCTCAATAAATAAATAAGCATCCAATTAAATACACAAAAAATAAAGTAAATAAATAAAATGGTAGTAATTAAATTATACAAGGAGACATAAATGTATATATTTTAATTAGTGCCTACTTATTCACCTTTGTTATAATTACCTTATTTGTTTATTCAACTTTATTTATTACTAATTTTTTTATATTATTTATGTGTGTTTTAATATTTTTGTCTGTTTTATTTTCCTTTGTATTTATTTACCTTATTTATTTTCACCCATGGTATTTATTTCTGCCTGTTTTTTAAATTTTTGTATGCATTTCTGCCTCATTATGCAAATGAGGAGGGGCTGTGTCTCAAGGGGTCATCTTCTCTGCTATTGGTGGACCAGTCAGACAGGAGAGCTCCTACTCTGCCTGCAGACATCAACGATCTTGCCCCTCACACAGTCAGATGGCTTCCTTCAGTGCGCTGAGGTGTTTAACAACTCTGAAGACAATACTACCAGCAATGTCTTCCTTCTCTTTTCACGTAGACGCTCCGACAGACAGTGCTTTCAGTTTGCTGCATGCATGGACACAGAACTGCGGTATAGGGAGAAGCACACGGTCAGCTGGCTGCAGCTAAATCTGGAGTGCACTCGTATTCAATTCTGTATGGTAAATTCAGTTTTAACGGAGCAGAGCGAGCTGACAGGCAGAGTTAGAGATTTTCTGTCGTTTCTCTCTTTACAAAGACGCATGTTGCAGTCAGAGTCTTCTCTGAGATGCGAGCACGACATACAACACAATTTATCAAATTACACAACGGACATACAGTATGAAAATAAGATTGATTGGATTATACTCACAGGAAGTATAAAACCTCTTACATGGTCTATTAAAAGTAAAGTAACACAAAAATGTCAGGGAAATTACTTTACTTAGATTTAAGTACTGCAGTTGTACATTTGAAATACCTTCCTACCTTTCTGATAGGAAGCCTTCTTGAGGTGGTATAAAACATTTCTTCTTATATTCTGATTTGAGTTGTGGACAACTATGACCACATGAATTAAAAAAATAAACATTTCACTGCCCAAGTCAGCTATAACACAAGTCTTGATCATCAGACTACATGCTGTACAGTATTTGGGACAGATTTTGTCCCAGGATTTTATGCATTTCTTCTTCTTCGTTGCATGATTTGAATAATAAGGTGAGAAATGGGTCTATTCTGAGTTCATCCTGCACTGCAGCAGCTAATAAAGTCCATTTAATCCCAAAAACGCTTTCTTTTAGGCAGGCTGGAGCAGAAAACAACTCACCTTTCTCAAGTTGTACAGTAATGTACATGTGTATGAAGGTGGATCAAACAAGCTAATCTTAAATGTCAAAGTAGAGAGGAGCCTAGTAGGCCTATTTATTTTCATTCATTACACAATATGAATAAGCTATGCAGACAGTTGTAAAGAAAGAACATCTTTTTCTTCTGTTCTCTACTTGTTATAGTTACACAGTATTAGGGGTGTGGGCTGTATTAAAAGTATCCACTGTTCTCCCATGCTCTAACACACAGTAACGATGAAATGTGTGCTGTTCTCACATTCTTCCTCTGTATGTACACTAAACAACAAGGCAGGGAAATATAAAAGGAATTATTTATTGTTTGGGTACATTATTGTTCAGTGTACATGTCACATCTGAAACAAACTTTACGTGCTTGATAACTCTCCCACCCCGCAGACATCTACACGTCAATACCGATTTATATTCATAGCGGCAAGTGCTATGTAGCTCCACATAGGGGACACAGGAAGTGACATATAGCACATTCATGCGGCGTCGGAACCGCGTAGGAAATTCACAGCCGCACCGGCAGAGCTCCAGAATGTGCTACTCGGCCGGCTCACGCGCGGACGCGCTTACAAGTGCGAGGGCCCGCCCAACGCTGCTTGCAGCTTTAATTATTATGTGTTGTTTTAATATTTTGTCTGTTTTATTCTTCCTTTGTATTATTTACCTTATTATTTCAGCCATGGTATTTATTTCTGCCTGTCTTTTTTAAATTTTTGTATGCATTTCGCTCATTATGCAAATGAGGAGGGGCTGTGTCTCAAGGGTCATCTTCTCTGCTATTGGTGGACCAGTCAGACAGGAGAGCTCCTACTCTGCTGCAGACATCAACGATCTTGCCGCTCACACAGTCAGATGACTTCCTTCAGTGCGCTGAGGTGTTAACAACTCTGAAGACAATACTACCAGCAATGTCTTCCTTCTCTTTTCACGTAGACGTCCGACAGACAGTGCTTTCAGTTTGCTGCATGCATGGACACAGAACTGCGGTATAGGGAGAAGCACACGGTCAGTGGCTGCAGCTAAATCTGGAGTGCACTCGTATTCAATTCTGTAGGTAAATCAGTTTTAACGGAGCAGAGCGAGCTGACAGGCAGAGTTAGAGACTTTTTCTGTCCGTTTCTCTCTTTACAAAGACGCATGTTGCAGTCGAGTCTTCTCTGAGATGCGAGCACGACATACAACACAATTTATCAATTACACATCGGATATACAGTATGAAATAAGATTGATTGGATTATACTCACAGGAAGTATAAAACCTGTTACATGCTAACACAGTAATGTCAGGGAAATTACTTTACTTAGATTTAAGTACTGCAGTTGTACATTTGAAATACCTCCTACCTTTCTGATAGGAAGCCTTCTTGAGGTGGTATAAAACATTCTTCTTATATTCTGATTTGAGTTGTGGACAACTATGACCACATGAATTAAAAAATTAAACATTTCACTGCCCAAGTCAGCTATGACACAAGTCTTGTTCATTAGACTACATGCTGGTACAGTATTGTGGACAGATTTTGTCCCAGGATTTATTATGCATTTCTTCTTCTTCGTTGCATGGTTTAGAATATAAAGGTGAGAATGGGTCTATTCTGAGTTCATCCTGCACTGCAGCAGCTAAAAAAGTCCATTAATCCCAAAAACGCTTTCTTTTAGGCAGGCTGGAGCAGAAACACAGTAACGATGATGAATGTGTGCTGTTCTCACATTCTTCCTCTGTATGTACACATAAACAACAAAGCAGGGAAATAAAAGGAATTTATTTTATTGTTTGGGTACATTATTGTTCAGTGTACTGCTCACATCTGAACCAAACTTGCTTGATAACTCTCTGACCCCCAGACATCTACACGTCAATACCGATTTATATTCATAGCGGCAAGTGCTATGTAGCTCCACATAGGGGACACAGGAAGTGACATATAGCTTCATGCGGCGTCGGAACCACGTAGCAAATTCACAGCCGCACCGGCAGAGCTCCAAATGTGCAACTCGGCCGGCTCACACCCGACGTGATACAAGTGCGAGGGCCCGCCCAACGCTGCTTGCAGCTTTAATTAGGGCCGAGCACGACCGTGTGAGGTCCCTATTGAATTTGCTCGGATTATTAGGGCCCGAGCACGACCGTCGAGGTCCCTATTGAATTTGCTCGGATTATATAGATATATTTTTTTTTTTTTTCTTTTTTTCTGCAAAGTAGGCTCAACTGACATGGCCTAAACATCTCGAAAACTCACCAAAATTTGCAAACATGTCAGAACGGTGAAAATTTTGTGTTCTACAAGTTTCGCACATGGGCGTCGCAAAATGACTCGCTAGCGCCACCTAGAAAATTGGAAAAAAATTAGCCCTCGTTCACGTTCAACCTACATGCACGAATTTTCTGGGACATGTATCATATCAAGACGCACAAAAAAGCCTCAAGAACCCATAGCCTAAAGTCAACAGGAAGTCGGCCATTTTGAATTTTACGGCCATTTTTGGATGTTTACACACTTCGTACTTTTAACGAACTCCTCCTAGGGATTTAGTCGGATCGACGTCAAATTTCTGCTGTGCCTTCTAAAGGCATTGACGATGAAAGTTGTGCTATTTGCAAGTTTTCGTCAATGGGCGTGTCCGTGGCGTCGATGATTCGCTATGAAACAGGAAGTTGTTGTAACTTCAGTGTACATGTTCACATCTGGACCAAACTGTACATGTAGGATGAGAGTCCCGCCCTGAACACATGTACATGCCGACATTCATCCACAGTCATAGCGCCACCTGCTGGCAATAGAAAGTGACTTTTAACGAAGCAGCCCCCGCCGCATGTTTCACCTACGTGCACGAATTTCTGTGGTACGTGTATCTTGTCCAGACGCACAAAAAGTCTCTTGGAGCCTAGCCTAAACCCAACAGGAAGTCGGCCATTTGAATTTTACGTCAAATTTTGGATGATTACACACTTCGTACTTTAACGAAGGGATTTAGTCCGACCGACCTCAAATTTGTGCTGTGCCTTCTAAAGGCATTGAAGATGAAAAGTTGTGCTATTTGCGAGTTTTCGTCAATGGGTGTGTCCGTGGCGTGGCGTCAGAGATCAAGTCTTCGCCATGACACAGGAAGTTGTTGTAACTTCAGTGTACATGTCACATCTTAACCAAACTTTACGTGCTTGATAACTCTCCACACCCGCTATGGAGGACCGATCCTGAACAGCCAGAAATAAATACAGAAATAAATAAATGCTCAATAAATAAATAAGCATCCAATTAAATACACAAAAAATAAAGTAAATAAATAATGTAGGTAGTAATTAATTATACAAGGAGACATAAATGTATATTTTAATTAGTGCCTTTACTTTCACTTTGTTAATTACCTATTTGTTTATTCAACTTTATTTATTACAAATTTTTGGCTTTCAAACTTACCCAGAAGACTCACAGAGACAACACCATCAAGAATCTTGAATCTCAACCTTCTGCTGCCTTTCCCAAGCTAGTTTTTCAGGGGCCCCAAATCCCAACAGCTCAAATCAGCGTCCCACACCCATCATACAGTGGTAATTGGTATTACAACTCCATTTAGAACTTATTAGGTGCTGTTAGCTCATAAGTCCACAAAAGGAGCTTTACACACTCACTTAGGCTGACAAGCAAGAGAGTCCTGTTCAGTGAAATATGGGTGTATCAATTGGTATTTTCTGTTGTAAAGAAGAAATCTGGTGAAACACTCTGCCCTGTGATGATCTGTGTAAACAATAGAAAGTGAGTTAAATTGACTCCCAAAGTCCAACAGGTCATGGAAGCCATACTCAGTGGTACAGGCTAAAACAGCCCGCTTTACCTTTTAGAGGCTGTATGAAAATGGTATTGTTTGTTGTAAAGGTGAGATCTGGTGAAACACTCTTTCCTGTGACTGATCTGTGTAAAACAAAGAAAGTGAGTTAAATTTGACTCCAAAGTACAACAGGTCACTGGAAGCATCAACTCAGTGTGTACAGGTTAAAACAGCCTGCTTCTACCTTTTAGAGGCTTTCATGTAGAAATCTCTGAGTTGAGCTCCAATGGCTTCAAACTTACCCAGAAGACCACAGAGACAACACCATCAAGAATCTTGAATCTCAACCTTCTGCCACCTTTCCCAAGCTAGTTTCTTTCAGGGGCCACTAGGGCCCCAAATCACAACAGCTCAAATCAGCGTCCCACACCCATCATACAGTTGTATTTGGTATTAAAACTCCATTAGAACTTATTAGGTGGCTGTTAGCTCATAAAGCCACAAAAGGAGCTTACACACTCACTTAGGCTTGACAAGCAAGAGAGTCCTGTTCAGTGAAATATGGGTGTATCAAATTGGTATTTCTTGTTGTAAAGAAGAAATCTGGTGAAACACTCTGCCTGTGAATGATCTGGTAAAACAATAGAAAGTGAGTTAAATTGACTCAAGTCCAACAGGTCACTGGAAGCCATCAACTCAGTGGTACAGGCTAAAACAGCCTGCTTCTACCTTTTAGAGGCTTTCATGTACAATCTCTACATGAGTCTGTTCAGTGAAATATGGCTGTAGAAAATGTATTGTTTGTTGTAAAGGTGAGATCTGGTGAAACACTCTTTCCTGTGACTGATCTGTGTAAAACAACAGAAAGAGTTAAATTGACTCCAAAGTACACAGGTCACTGGAAGCCATCAACTCAGTGGTACAGGTTAAAACAGCCCGCTTCTACCTTTTAGAGGCTGTATGAAAATGGTATTGTTTGTTGTAAAGGTGAGATCTGGTGAAACACTCTTTCCTGTGACTGATCTGTGTAAAACAACGAAAGTGAGTTAAATTTGACTCCAAAGTACAACAGGTCACTGGAAGCCATCAACTCAGTGTGTACAGGTTAAAAAACAGCCTGCTTTACTTTTAGAGGCTTTCATGTAGGAAATCTCGAGTGAGCTCCAAATGGCTTCAAACTTACCCAGAAGACTCACGAGACAACACCATCAAGAATCTGAATCTCAACCTTCTGCCACCTTTCCCAAGCTAGTTTCTTTCAGGGGCCACATAGGGCCCCAAATCACACAGCTCAAATCAGCGTCCCACACCCATCATACAGTGTATTTGGTATTAAAACTCCATTTAGAACTTATTAGGTGGCTGTTAGCTCATAAAGGCACAAAAGAGCTTTACACACTCACGTAGGCGTTTGACAAGCAAGAGAGTGTTCAGTGAATATGGGGTGTATCAAATTGGTATTTCTTGTTGTAAAGGTGAGATCTGGTGAAAACACTCTTTCCTGTGACATGATCTGTGTAAAACAACAGAAAGTGAGTTAAATTGACTCCAAAGTACAACAGGTCACTGGAAGCCATCAACTCAGTGTGTACAGGTTAAAACAGCCTGCTTCTACCTTTTAGAGGCTTTCATGTTGAAATCTCTGAGTTGAGCTCCAAATGGCTTCAAACTTACCCAGAAGACTCACAGAGACAACACCATCAAGAATCTTGAATCTCAACCTTCTGCCACCTTTCCCAAGCTATTTCTTCAGGGGCCACATAGGGCCCCAAATCACAACAGCTCAATCAGCGTCCCACCACCCATCATACAGTTGTATTTTGGTATTAAAAACTCCATTTAGAACTTATTAGGTGGCTGCTTAGCTCATAAAGTCCACAAAAGGAGCGTTACACACTTGCTTAGGCTTTACAAGCAAGAGAGTCCTGTTCAGTGAAATATGGGTGTATCAAATGGTATTGTTTGCAGTAAAGAAGAAAATCTGGTGAAACACTCTGCCCTGGGACTGATCTGTGTAAAACAATAGAAAGTGAGTTAAATTTGACTCCAAAGTCCAACAGGTCACTGGAAGCCATCAACTCAGTGTGTACAGGCTAAAACAGCCTGCTTCACCTTTTAGAGGATTTCATGTTGAAATCTCTGAGTTGAGCTCCAAATGGCTTCAAACTTACCCAGAAGACTCACAGAGACAAACACCATCAAGAATCTGAATCTCAACCTTCTGCCACCTTTCCCAAGCTATTTCTTTCAGGGGCCACAAAGGGGCCCCAAATCACAACAGCTCAAATCGGGTCCCACACCATCATACAGTTGTATTTTGGTATTAAAACTCCATTTAGAACTATTAGGTGGCTGTTAGCCATAAAGTACCACAAAAGGAGCTTTACACACTCGCTTCGGCTTGACAAGCAAGAGAGTCCTGTTCAGTGAAATATGGGTGTATCAAATTGGTATTTCTTGTTGTAAAGAAGAAATAATGCTGAAACACTCTGCCCTGTGACTGACTGTGTAAAAACAATAGAAGTGAGTTAAATTGACTCCAAAGTCCAACAGGTCACTGGAAGCCATCAACTCAGTGTGTACAGGCTAAAACAGCCCGCTTCTACCTTTTAGAGGCTGTATGAAATGGTATTGTTGTTGTAAAGGTAAGATCTGGTGAAACACTCTTTCCTGTGACTGATCTGTGTAAAACACAGAAAGTGAGTAAATTTGACTCCAAAGTACAACAGGTCACTGGAAGCCATCAATCAGTGGTACAGGCTAAAACAGCCTGCTTCTACCTTTTAGAGGCTTTCATGTTGAAATCTCTGAGTTGAGCTCCAAATGGCTTCAAACTTACCAGAAGACTCACAGAGACAACACCATCAAGAATCTTGAATATCAACCTTCTGCCACCTTTCCCAAGCTAGTTCTTTCAGGGGCCACATAGGGCCCCAAATCAAAACAGCTCAAATCAGCGTCCCACACCATCA
>NW_024044081.1:0-13234 GCF_014851395.1 Micropterus salmoides
GAAGTAGGCCATTTTGAATTTTACGTCAAATTTGGATGATTTACACACTTCGTACTTAACGAACTCCTCCTAGGGATTTAGTCCGACCGACTTCAAATTTGTGCTGTGCCTTCTAAAGGCATTGAAGATGAAAAGTTGTGCTATTTGCGAGTTTCGTCAATGGGTGTCCGTGGCGTGGCGTCAGAGATCAAGTCTTCGCCATGACACAGGAAGTTGTTGTAACTTCAGTGTACATGCGCACATCTGAACCAAACTTTACTGCTTGATAACTCTCCCACCCCGTTATGGAGGACCGATCCTGACACAGTCCAGAAATATACAGAAATAAATAATGCTCAATAAATAAATAAGCATCCAATTAAATACACAAAAAAATAAAGTAAATAAATAAATGTAGGTAGTAATTAAATTATACAAGGAGACATAAATGTATATTTTAATTAGTGCCTTTACTTATTCACCTTTGTTATAATTACCTTTTTGTTTATTCAACTTTATTTATTACTAATTTTTTTATGTATTTATTTATGTGTTGTTTTAATATTTTGTCTGTTTTATTCTTCCTTTGTATTTATTTACCTTATTTTTTTCACCCTGGTATTTATTTCTGCCTGTCTTTTTAATTTTGTATGCATTCTGCCTCATTATGCAAATGAGGAGGGGCTGTGTCTCAAGGGGTCATCTTCTCTGCTATTGGTGGACAGTCAGACAGGAGAGCTCTACTCTGCCTGCAGACATCAACGATCTTGCCCTCACACAGTCAGATGGCTTCCTTCAGTGCGCTGAGGTGTTTAACAACTCTGAAGACAATACTACCAGCAATGTCTTCCTTCTCTTTCACGTAGACGCTCCGACAGACAGTGCTTTCAGTTTGCTGCATGCATGGACACAGAACTGCGGTACAGCACACAGTAACGATGAAATGTGTGCTGTTCTCACATTCTTCCTCTGTATGTACACATAAACAACAAGGCAGGGAAATATAAAAAATTTATTTTATTGTTTGGGTACATTATTGTTCAGTGTACATGCTCACATCTGAAACAAACTTTACGTGCTTGATAACTCTCACCCCCGCAGACATCTACACGCCACACCGATTTATTTCATAGCGCAAGTGCTATGTAGCTCCACATAGGGGACCAGGAAGTGACATATAACACCTTCATGCGGCGTCATAACCGCGTAGCAAATTCACAGCCGCACCGGCAGAGCTCCAGAATATGCAACTCGGCCGGCTCACACGCGGACGCGCTTATAGTGCGAGGGCCCGCCCAACGCTGCTTGCAGCTTTAATTTTTTTTTTTTTTTTGCAAAGTAGGCCCAAATGACATGGCCTAAACATACTCGAAACTCACCAAAATTTGCAAACATGTCAGAACCGGTGAAAAATTTCGTATTCTACAAGTTTCGCACATGGGCGTGGCAAAATGACTCGCTAGCGCCACCTAGAAAATTGGAAAAATTAGCCCTCGTTCACGTTCAACCTACATGTACGAAATTTTCTGGGGACATGTATCGTATCAAGACGCACAAAAAAGCCTCAAGAACCCATAGCCTAAAGTCAACAGGAAGTCGGCCATTTTGAATTTTACGGCCATTTTGGATGATTTACAACTTCGTACTTTAACGAACTCCTCCTAGGGATTTAGTCGGATCGACGTCAAATTTCTGCTGTGCCTTCTAAAGGCATTGACGATGAAAAGTTGTGCTATTTGCGTTTTCGTCAATGGGCGTGTCCGTGGCGTCGATGATTCGCATGAAACGGAAGTTGTTGTAACTTCAGTGTACATGCTCACATCTGGACCAAACTGTACATTAGGATGAGAGTCCCGCCCTGAACACATGTACATGCCGACATTCACCCACAGTCATAGCGCCACCTGCTGGCAACAGAAAGTGACCTTTAACGAAGCAGCCCCCGCCGCACGTTTCACCTACGTGCACGAATTTTCTGTGGTACGTGTATCTTGTCCAGACGCACAAAAAAGCTCTTGGAGCCATAGCCTAAACCCAACAGGAAGTCGGCCATTTTGAATTTTACGTCAAATTTTGGATGATTTACACACTTCGTACTTTAACGAACTCCTCCTAGGGATTTAGTCCGACCGACCTCAAATTTTGCTGTGCCTTCTAAAGGCATTGAAGATGAAAAGTTGTGCTATTTGCAAGTTTTCGTCAATGGGCGTGTCCGTGGCGTGGCGTCAAAGATCAACTCTTCGCCATGACACGGAAGTTGTCGTAACTTCAGTGTACATGCTCACATCTGGACCAAACTGTACATGTAGGATGAGAGTCCCGCCCTGAACACATGTACATGCTGACATTCACACAGTCATAGCGCCACCTGCTGGCAACAGGAAGTGACTTTTAACGAAGCAGCCCCCGCCGCACGTTTACCTACGTGCACGAATTTTCTGTGGTACGTGTATCTTGTCCAGACGCACAAAAAAGCCTCTTGGAGCGATGCCCTAAAATCAACAGGAAGTCGGCCATTTTGAATTTTACGTCAAATTTTGGATGATTTACACACTTCGTACTTTAACGAACTCCTCCTAGGGATTTAGTCCGACCGACTTCAAATTTGTGCTGTGCCTTCTAAAGGCATTGAAGATGAAAAGTTGTGCTATTTGCGAGTTTTCGTCAATGGGTGTGTCCGTGGCGTGGCGTCAGAGATCAAGTCTTCGCCATGACACAGGAAGTTGTTGTAACTTCAGTGTACATGCTCACATCTGAACCAAACTTTACGTGCTTGATAACTCTCCCACCCCGCTATGGAGGACCGATCCTGACACAGTCAGAAATAAATACAGAAATAAATAAATGCTCAATAAATAAATAAGCATCCAATTAAATACACAAAAAAATAAAGTAAATAAATAAATGTAGGTAGTAATTAAATTATACAAGGAGACATAAATGTATATTTTAATTAGTGCCTTTACTTATTCACCTTTGTTATAATTACCTTATTTGTTTATTCAACTTTATTTATTACTAATTTTTTTTTATTTATTTATGTGTGTTTTAATATTTTGTCTGTTTTATTCTTCCTTTGTATTTATTTACCTTATTTATTTTCACCCATGGTATTTATTTCTGCCTGTCTTTTTTAAATTTTTGTATGCATTTCTGCCTCATTATGCAAATGAGGAGGGGCTGTGTCTCAAGGGGTCATCTTCTCTGCTATTGGACCAGTCAGACAGGAGAGCTCCTACTCTGCCTGCAGACATCAACGATCTTGCCCCTCACAGTCAGATGGCTTCCTTCAGTGCGCTGAGGTGTTTAACAACTCTGAAGACAATACTACCAGCAATGTCTTCCTTCTCTTTTCACGTAGACGCTCCGACAGACAGTGCTTTCAGTTTGCTGCATGCATGGACACAGAACTGCGGTATAGGGAGAAGCACACGGTCAGCTGGCTGCAGCTAAATCTGGAGTGCACTCGTATTCAATTCTGTATGGTAAATTCAGTTTTAACGGAGCAGAGCGAGCTGACAGGCAGAGTTAGAGACTTTTTCTGTCTGTTTCTCTCTTTACAAAGACGCATGTTGCAGTCAGAGTCTTCTCTGAGATGCGAGCACGACATACAACACAATTTATCAAATTACACAACGGATATACAGTATGAAAATAAGATTGATTGGATTATACTCACAGGAAGTATAAAACCTCTTACATGGGTCTATTAAAAGTAAGTAACACAAAAATGTCAGGGAAATTACTTTACTTAGATTTAAGTACTGCAGTTGTACATTTGAAATACCTTCCTACCTTTCTGATAGGAAGCCTTCTTGAGGTGGTATAAAACATTTCTTCTTATATTCTGATTTGAGTTGTGGACAACTATGACCACATGAATTAAAAAAATTAAACATTTCACTGCCCAAGTCAGCTATAACACAAGTCTTGATCATCAGACTACATGCTGTACAGTATTTGTGGACAGATTTTGTCCCAGGATTTCTTATGCATTCTTCTTCTTCGTTGCATGATTTAGAATAATAAGGTGAGAAATGGGTCTATTCTGAGTTCATCCTGCACTGCAGCAGCTAATAAAGTCCATTTAATCCCAAAACGCTTTTCTTTTAGGCAGGCTGGAGCAGAAAACAACTCACCTTTCTCAAGTTGTACAGTAATGTCACATGTGTATGAAGGTGGATCAAACAAGCTAATCTTAAATGTCAAAGTAGAGAGGAGCCTAGTAGGCCTATTTTTTTCATTCATTACACAATATAAGCTATGCAGACAGTTGTAAAGAAAGAACATCTTTTTCTTCTGTTCTCTACTTGTTATAGTTACACAGTATTAGGGGTGTGGGCTGTATTAAAAGTATCCACTGTTCTCCCATGCTCTAACACACAGTAACGATGAAATGTGTGCTGTTCTCACATTCTTCCTCTGTATGTACACATAAACAACAAGGCAGGGAAATATAAAAGGAATTTATTTTATTGTTTGGGTACATTATTGTTCAGTGTACATGTCACATCTGAAACAAACTTTACGTGCTTGATAACTCTCCACCCCGCAGACATCTACACGTCAATACCGATTTATATTCATAGCGGCAAGTGCTATGTAGCTCCACATAGGGGACACAGGAAGTGACATATAGCACATTCATGCGGCGTCGGAACCGCGTAGGAAATTCACAGCCGCACCGGCAGAGCTCCAGAATGTGCTACTCGGCCGGCTCACGCGCGGACGCGCTTACAAGTGCGAGGGCCCGCCCAACGCTGCTTGCAGCTTTAATTATTTATGTGTTTGTTTTAATATTTTTGTCTGTTTTATTCTTCCTTTGTATTTATTTACCTTATTTATTTTCAGCCATGGTATTTATTTCTGCCTGTCTTTTTTAAATTTTTGTATGCATTTCGCCTCATTATGCAAATGAGGAGGGGCTGTGTCTCAAGGGTCATCTTCTCTGCTATTGGTGGACCAGTCAGACAGGAGAGCTCCTACTCTGCCTGCAGACATCAACGATCTTGCCGCTCACACAGTCAGATGACTTCCTTCAGTGCGCTGAGGTGTTTAACAACTCTGAAGACAATACTACCAGCAATGTCTTCCTTCTCTTTTCACGTAGACGCTCCGACAGACAGTGCTTTCAGTTTGCTGCATGCATGGACACAGAACTGCGGTATAGGGAGAAGCACACGGTCAGCTGGCTGCAGCTAAATCTGGAGTGCACTCGTATTCAATTCTGTATGGTAAATTCAGTTTTAACGGAGCAGAGCGAGCTGACAGGCAGAGTTAGAGACTTTTTCTGTCCGTTTTCTCTTTACAAAGACGCATGTTGCAGTCAGAGTCTTCTCTGAGATGCGAGCACGACATACAACACAATTTATCAAATTACACATCGGATATACAGTATGAAAATAAGATTGATTGGATTATACTCACAGGAAGTATAAAACCTGTTACATGCGTAACAGTAATGTCAGGGAAATTACTTTACTTAGATTTAAGTACTGCAGTTGTACATTTGAAATACCTTCCTACCTTTCTGATAGGAAGCCTTCTTGAGGTGGTATAAAACATTTTCTTATATTTCTGATTTGAGTTGTGGACAACTATGACCACATGAATTAAAAAAATTAAACATTTCACTGCCCAAGTCAGCTATGACACAAGTCTTGTTCATTAGACTACATGCTGTACAGTATTGTGGACAGATTTTGTCCCAGGATTTATTATGCATTTCTTCTTCTTCGTTGCATGGTTTAGAATATAAAGGTGAGAAATGGGTCTATTCTGAGTTCATCCTGCACTGCAGCAGCTAAAAAGTCCATTTAATCCCAAAAACGCTTTTCTTTTAGGCAGGCTGGAGCAGAAACCAGTAACGATGAAATGTGTTGCTGTTCTCACATTCTTCCTCTGTATGTACACATAAACAACAAAGCAGGGAAATATAAAAGGAATTTATTTTATTGTTTGGGTACATTATTGTTCAGTGTACATGCTCACATCTGAACCAAACTTGCTTGATAACTCTCTGACCCCCAGACATCTACACGTCAATACCGATTTATATTCATAGCGGCAAGTGCTATGTAGCTCCACATAGGGGACACAGGAAGTGACATATAGCACCTTCATGCGGCGTCGGAACCACGTAGCAAATTCACAGCCGCACCGGCAGAGCTCCAGAATGTGCAACTCGGCCGGCTCACACCCGGACGTGCTACAAGTGCGAGGGCCCGCCCAACGCTGCTTGCAGCTTTAATTAGGGCCCGAGCACGACCGTGTGAGTCCCTATTGAATTTGCTCGGATTATAGGGCCCGAGCACGACCGTGCGAGGTCCCTATTGAATTTGCTCGGATTATATATATTTTTTTTTTTTTTTTTTTTTTTTTCTGCAAAGTAGGCTCAACTGACATGGCCTAAACATCTCGAAAACTCACCAAAATTTGCAAACATGTCAGAACCGGTGAAAAATTTTGTGTTCTACAAGTTTCGCACATGGGCGTCGCAAAATGACTCGCTAGCGCCACCTAGAAAATTGGAAAAAATTAGCCCCTCGTTCACGTTCAACCTACATGCACGAAATTTTCTGGGGACATGTATCATATCAAGACGCACAAAAAAGCCTCAAGAACCCATAGCCTAAAGTCAACAGGAAGTCGGCCATTTTGAATTTACGGCCATTTTTGGATGATTTACACACTTCGTACTTTAACGAACTCTCCTAGGGATTTAGTCGGATCGACGTCAAATTTCTGCTGTGCCTTCTAAAGGCATTGACGATGAAAAGTTGTGCTATTTGCAAGTTTTCGTCAATGGGCGTGTCCGTGGCGTCGATGATTCGCTATGAACAGGAAGTTGTTGTAACTTCAGTGTACATGTTCACATCTGGACCAAACTGTACATGTAGGATGAGAGTCCCGCCTGAACACATGTACATGCCGACATTCATCCACAGTCATAGCGCCACCTGCTGGCAATAGAAAGTGACTTTAACGAAGCAGCCCCCGCCGCATGTTTCACCTACGTGCACGAATTTTCTGTGGTACGTGTATCTTGTCCAGACGCACAAAAAAGTCTCTTGGAGCCATAGCCTAAACCCAACAGGAAGTCGGCCATTTTGAATTTTACGTCAAATTTTGGATGATTTACACACTTCGTACTTTAACGAAGGGATTTAGTCCGACCGACCTCAAATTTGTGCTGTGCCTTCTAAAGGCATTGAAGATGAAAAGTTGTGCTATTTGCGAGTTTTCGTCAATGGGTGTGTCCGTGGCGTGGCGTCAGAGATCAAGTCTTCGCCATGACACAGGAAGTTGTTGTAACTTCAGTGTACATGCTCACATCTTAACCAAACTTTACGTGCTTGATAACTCTCCACCCGCTATGGAGGACCGATCCTGACACAGCCAGAAATAAATACAGAAATAAATAATGCTCAATAAATAAATAAGCATCCAATTAATACACAAAAAAATAAAGTAAATAAATAAATGTAGGTAGTAATTAAATTATACAAGGAGACATAAATGTATATATTTTAATTAGTGCCTTTACTTATTCACCTTTGTTAAATTACCTTATTTGTTTATTCAACTTTATTTATTACAAATTTTGGCTTCAAACTTACCAGAAGACTCACAGAGACAACACCATCAAGAATCTTGAATCTCAACCTCTGCTGCCTTTCCCAAGCTAGTTCTTTCAGGGGCCCCAAATCACAACAGCTCAAATCAGCGTCCCACACCCTCATACAGTTGTAATTTGGTATTACAACTCCATTTAGAACTTATTAGGTGGCTGTTAGCTCATAAAGTCCACAAAAGGAGCTTTACACACTCACTTAGGCTTGACAAGCAAGAGAGTCTGTTCAGTGAAATATGGGTGTATCAAATTGGTATTTCTTGTTGTAAAGAAGAAATCTGGTGAAACACTCTGCCCTGTGACTGATCTGTGTAAACAATAGAAAGTGAGTTAAATTTGACTCCAAAGTCCAACAGGTCACTGGAAGCCATCAACTCAGTGTGTACAGGCTAAAACAGCCCGCTTCTACCTTTTAGAGGCTGTATGAAAATGGTATTGTTTGTTGTAAAGGTGAGATCTGGTGAAACACTCTTTCCTGTGACGATCTGTGTAAAACAAACAGAAAGTGAGTTAAATTTGACTCCAAAGTACAACAGGTCACTGGAAGCCATCAACTCAGTGTGTACAGGTTAAAACAGCCTGCTTCTACTTCTTTTAGAGGCTTTCATGTAGAAATCTCTGAGTTGAGCTCCAAATGGCTTCAAAACTTACCCAGAAGACTCACAGAGACAACACCATCAAGAATCTTGAATCTCAACCTTCTGCCACCTTTCCCAAGCTAGTTTCTTTCAGGGGCCACATAGGGCCCCAAATCACAACAGCTCAAATCAGCGTCCCACACCCATCATACAGTTGTATTTTGGTATTAAAACTCCATTTAGAACTTATTAGGTGGCTGTTAGCTCATAAAGTCCACAAAAGGAGCTTTACACACTCACTTAGGCTTGACAAGCAAGAGAGTCCTGTTCAGTGAAATATAGGTGTATCAAATTGGTATTTCTTGTTGTAAAGAAAAATCTGGTGAAACACTCTGCCCTGTGACTGATCTGTGTAAAACAATAGAAAGTGAGTTAAATTTGACTCCAAAGTCCAACAGGTCACTGGAAGCCATCAACTCAGTGTGTACAGGCTAAAACAGCCTGCTTCTACCTTTTAGAGGCTTTCATGTACAAACTCTACATGAGTCCTGTTCAGTGAAATATGGCTGTATGAAAATGGTATTGTTTGTTGTAAGGTGAGATCTGGTGAAACACTCTTTCCTGTGACTGATCTGTGTAAAACAACAGAAAGTGAGTTAAATTTGACTCCAAAGTACAACAGGTCACTGGAAGCCATCAACTCAGTGGTACAGGTTAAAACAGCCCTTCTACCTTTTAGAGGCTGTATGAAAATGGTATTGTTTGTTGTAAAGGTGAGATCTGGTGAAACACTCTTCCTGTGACTGATCTGTGTAAAACACAGAAAGTGAGTTAAATTTGACTCCAAAGTACAACAGGTCACTGGAAGCCATCAACTCAGTGTGTACAGGTTAAAACAGCCTGCTTCTACCTTTTAGAGGCTTTCATGTAGAAATCTGAGTTGAGCTCAAATGGCTTCAAACTTACCCAGAAGACTCACAGAGACAACACCATCAAGAATCTTGAATCTCAACCTTCTGCCACCTTTCCCAAGCTAGTTTCTTTCAGGGCCACATAGGGCCCCAAATCACAACAGCTCAAATCAGCGTCCACACCCATCATACAGTGTATTTTGGTATTAAACTCCATTTAGAACTTATTAGGTGGCTGTTAGCTCATAAAGTCCACAAAAGGAGCTTTACACACTCACTTAGGCTTGACAAGCAAGAGTCCTGTTCAGTGAATATGGGTGTATCAATTGTATTTCTTGTTGTAAAGGTGAGATCTGGTGAAACACTCTTTCCTGGACTGATCTGTGTAAAACAACAGAAAGTGAGTTAAATTTGACTCCAAAGTACAACAGGTCACTGGAAGCCATCAACTCAGTGTGTACAGGTTTAAAACAGCCTGCTTCTACCTTTTAGAGGCTTTCATGTTGAAATCTCTGAGTTGAGCTCCAAATGGCTTCAAACTTACCCAGAAGACTCACAGAGACAACACCATCAAGAATCTTGAATCTCAACCTTCTGCCACCTTTCCCAAGCTAGTTTCTTTCAGGGGCCACATAGGGCCCCAAATCACAACAGCTCAAATCAGCGTCCCACACCCATCATACAGTTGTATTTTGGTATTAAACTCCATTTAGAACTTATTAGGTGGCTGTTAGCTCATAAAGTCCACAAAAGGAGCTTTACACACTTGCTTAGGCTTTACAAGCAAGAGAGTCCTGTTCAGTGAATATGGGTGTAATCAATTGGTATTGTTTGCAGTAAAGAGAAATCTGGTGAAACACTCTGCCCTGTGACTGATCTGTGTAAAACAATAGAAAGTGAGTTAAATTTGACTCCAAAGTCCAACAGGTCCTGGAAGCCATCAACTCAGTGTGTACAGGCTAAAACAGCCTGCTTCTACCTTTTAGAGGCTTTCATGTTGAAATCTCTGAGTTGAGCTCCAAATGGCTTCAAACTTACCCAGAAGACTCACAGAGACAAACCACACAGAATCTTGAATCTCAACCTTCTGCCACCTTTCCCAAGCTAGTTTCTTTCAGGGGCCACAAGGGGCCCCAAATCACAGGCTCAAATCGGCGTCCCACACCCATCATACAGTTGTATTTTGGTATTAAAACTCCATTTAGAACTTATTAGGTGGCGTTAGCTCATAAAGTCCACAAAAGGAGCTTTACACACTCGCTTCGGCTTGACAAGCAAGAGAGTCCTGTTCAGTGAAATATGGGTATCAAATTGGTATTTCTTGTTGTAAAGAAGAAATCTGGTGAAACACTCTGCCCTGTGACTGATCTGTGTAAAACAATAGAAGTGAGTTAAATTTGACTCCAAAGTCCAACAGGTCACTGGAAGCCATCAACTCAGTGTGTACAGGCTAAAACAGCCCGCTTCTACCTTTTAGAGGCTGGTATGAAAAGGTATTGTTTGTTGTAAAGGTAAGATCTGGTGAAACACTCTTTCCTGTGACTGATCTGTGTAAAACAACAGAAAGTGAGTTAAATTGACTCCAAAGTACAACAGGTCACTGGAAGCCATCAACTCAGTGTACAGGCTAAAACAGCCTGCTTCTACCTTTTAGAGGCTTTCATGTTGAAATCTCTGAGTTGAGCTCCAAATGGCTTCAAACTTACCCAGAAGACTCACAGAGACAACACCATCAAGAATCTTGAATCTCAACCTTCTGCCACCTTTCCCAAGCTAGTTTCTTTCAGGGGCCACATAGGGCCCCAAATCAAACAGCTCAAATCAGCGTCCCACACCCATCATACAGTTGTTTGGTATTAAAACTCCATTAGAACTTATTAGGTGGCTGTTAGCTCATAAAGTCCACAAAAGGAGCTTACACCACTTGCTTAGGCTTACAAGCAAGAGAGTCCTGTTCAGTGAAATATGGGTGTATCAAATTGGTATTTCTTGTTGTAAAGAAGAATCTGGTGAAACACTCTGCCCTGTGACTGATCTGTGTAAAACAATAGAATGAGTTAAATTTGACTCCAAAGTCCAACAGGTCACTGGAAGCCATCAACTCAGTGTGTACAGGCTAAAACAGCCTGCTTCTACCTTTTAGAGGCTGTATGAAAATGGTATTGTTTGTTGTAAAGGTAAGATCTGGTGAAACACTCTTTCCTGTGATGATCTGTGTAAAACAACAGAAAGTGAGTTAAATTTGACTCCAAAGTACAACAGGTCACTGGAAGCCATCAACTCAGTGTGTACAGGCTAAAACAGCCTGCTTCTACCTTTTAGAGGCTTTCATGTTGAAATCTCTGAGTTGAGCTCCAAATGGCTTCAAACTTACCCAGAAGACTCACAGAGACAACACCATCAAGAATCTTGAATCTCAACCTTCTGCCACCTTTCCCAAGCTAGTTTCTTTCAGGGGCCACAAAGGGGCCCAAATCACAACAGCTCAAATCAGCGTCCCACACCCATCATACAGTTGTATTTTGGTATTAAAACTCCATTTGAACTTATTAGGTGGCTGTTAGCTCATAAAGTCCACAAAAGGAGCTTTACACACACTCGCTTCGGCTTGACAAGCAAGAGAGTCCTGTTCAGTGAAATATGGGTGTATCAAATTGGTATTTCTTGTTGTAAAGAAGAAATCTGGTGAAACACTCTGCCTGTGACTGATCTGTGTAAAACAATAGAAATGAGTTAAATTTGACTCCAAAGTCCAACAGGTCACTGGAAGCCATCAACTCAGTGTGTACAGGCTAAACAGCCTGCTTCTACCTTTTAGAGGCTTCATGTAGAAATCTCTACATGAGTCCGTTCAGTGAAATATGGCTGTATGAAAATGGTATTGTTTGTTGTAAAGGTAGATCTGGTGAACACCTCTTTCCTGTGACTGATCTGTGTAAAACACAGAAAGTGAGTTAAATTGTGCTCCAAAGTACAACAGGTCACTGGAAGCCATCAATCAGTGTGTACAGGCTAAACAGCCTGCTTCTAACTTTAGAGGCTTTCATGTTGAAATCTCTGAGTTGAGCTCCAAATGGCTTCAAAACTTACCCAGACGACTCACAGAGACAACACCATCAAGAATCTTGAATCTCAACCTTCTGCCACCTTTCCAAGCTAGTTTCTTTCAGGGGCCACAAAGGGGCCCCAAATCACACAAGCTCAAATCAGCGTCCACACCCATCATACAGTTGTATTTTGGTATTAAAAACTCCATTTAGAACTTATTAGGTGGCTGTTAGCTCATAAAGTCCACAAAAGGAGCTTACACACTCGCTTCGGCTTGACAAGCAAGAGAGTCCTGTTCAGTGAAATATGGGTGTATCAAATTGGTATTTCTTGTTGTAAAGAAGAAATCTGGTGAAACACTCTGCCCTGTGACGATCTGTGTAAAACAATGAAAGTGAGTTAAATTTGACTCCAAAGTCCAACAGGTCACTGGAAGCCATCAACTCAGTGTGTACAGGCTAAACAGCCCGCTTTACCTTTTAGAGGCTGTATGAAATGGTATTGTTGTTGTAAAGGTAAGATCTGGTGAACACTCTTTCCTGTGACTGATCTGTTTAAAACAAAGAAAGTGAGTTAAATTTGACTCCCAAGTACAACAGGTCATGGAAGCCATCAACTCGGTGTGTACAGGCTAAAACAGCCTGCTTCTACTACCTTTTAGAGGTTTTCATGTAGAAATCTCTGAGTTGAAGCTCCAAATGGCTTCAAACTTACCCAGAAGACTCAACGAGACAACACCATCAAGAATCTTGAATCTCAACCTTCTGCCACCTTTCCCAAGCTAGTTTCTTTCAGGGGCCACATAGGGCCCCAAATCACAACAGCTCAATCAGCGGTCCCACACCCATCATACAGTTGTATTTTGGTATTAAAACTCCATTTAGAACTTATTAGGTGGCTGTTAGCTCATAAAGTCCACAAAAGGAGCTTTACACACTTGCTTAGGCTTTACAAGCAAGAGAGTCCTGTTCAGTGAAATATGGGTGTATCAATTGGATTGTTTGCAGTAAAGAAGAAATCTGGTGAAACACTCTGCCCTGTGACTGATCTGTGTAAAACAACAGAAAGTGAGTTAAATTTGACTC
>NW_024044082.1:0-12037 GCF_014851395.1 Micropterus salmoides
ATGCGCCCAACGTGGGGCTCTACCCTTAGTTCGCTACTTATCCTTTAACTTCAATTTCGTAAGGGAGAAGATAGTAAAAGAGTAAATGATAAACTTTGAGTAACATAGAATTATGTGTGGGCCAATTGTTATGGGTACAGGGACTTGCTAATGCTCCCTCAATTTAGGCCTCTGGATTTAACCAATCCAAGAGTAGGCAGACATTGTACCGTGAAGAGTTACGTTTTCAGAGCATTGCTCAGGGGGCCAAGTCCCCATGGATGAGCTAATGCTGCCCCGATAGGAATGCGCCCAAATGGGGCTCTACCCTTAGTTCGCTACTTATCTCTTAACTTCAATTTCGTAAGGGAGACGATAGTAAAAAGAGTAAATGATAAACTTTGAGTAAACATAGAATTATAGTGTGGGCCAATTGTTATAGGTACAGGGCCTTGCTAATGGTCCCTCAATTTAGGCTCTGGATTTAACCAATCCAAGAGTGGGCAGACATTGTACCGTGGAAGATTTAGTTTTCAGAGGTTGCTCAGGGGGCTCAAACAGCAAGTCTTTACTCCCAAGCCAAGTCCCCACAGATTGAGCAATAGGAAGACGCCCAACGTGGGGCTCGAACCACGACCCTGAGATTAAGAGTCTCATGCTCTACCGACTGAGCTAGCCGGGCCACGTCAGTCTAAGTGTAAGCCCTTCAATTCTCAAACAACCTGTAATCTCACATGATAATGTGGTTAGCTGCTAACTCTAATTTAGTAAGGAAGAAGATAGCAAGATAGTAATAATAAAACTTTATATATGGGCCAAATTTTCCCAACTGCGAATTTGAGGCTGTGCATTTAACCATCTTTGAATGGGCTGCCACTTTAAAGCACCAGGAGCAGTTACGGGTCCAGGGCCTTGCTAATGCTCCCTCAATTTAGGCATCTGGATTTAACCAATCCTAGAATGGATAGGCATTGTACAGTGTCAAGGGAGCAGTGACGTTTTCAGGGCGTTGCCCATGGGGCTCCAACCAGAAAATCTTTACTCCTAAGCCAAGTCCCCATGGATTGAGCTAATGCTGCCCCGATAGGAATGCGCCAACGTGGGGCTCGACCTGAGTTTGCTAATTATCCCTTAACTTCAATTTCGTAAGGGAGACGATAGTAAAAAGAGTAAATAAACTTGAGTAACATAGATTATAGTGTGTAGAGAGAAGATAGCAAAGATAGTAAATAATAACCTTTATATACCACATACAATTATAGTATTGGGCCAAATTTTCCCAACTGCGAATTTCAATGCCACTTTAAAGCACCCAGGAGCAGTTACGGGTCCAGGGCCTTGCTAATGCTCCCTCAATTTAGACCACTGGATTAACCAATCCTAGAATGGGTAGGCATTGTACAGTGTCAAGGGAGCAGTGACGTTTTCAGGGCCTTGCTAATGGTCCCTCAATTTAGGCCTCTGGAGTTAACCAATCCAAGAGTGGGCAGACATTGTACCGTGAAGACTTACGTTTTCAGAGTGTTGCTCAGGGGGCTCAATCCAGCAAGTCTTTACTCCCAATCCAAGTCCCCACAGATTGAGCTAATAGGAAGACGCCCAACGTGGGACTCGAACCCACGACCTGAGATTAAGAGTCTCATGCTCTACCGACTGAGCTAGCCGGGCCACGTCAGGCTAAGTGTAAGCCCTTCAATTCTCAAAAACCTGTAATCTCACATGATAATGTGGTTAGCTGCTAACTCTAATTTAGTAGAAGAAGATAGCAAAGATAGAAATAATAAACTTTATATATGGGCCAAATTTTCCCACTGCGAATATGAGGCTGTGCATTTAACCCATATTTGAATGGGCTGCCACTTTAAAACACCCAGGGAGCAGTTACGGGTCCAGGGCCTTGCTAATGCTCCCTCAATTTAGGCCTCTGGATTTAACCAATCCTAGAATGGGTAGGCATTGTACAGTGTCAAGGGAGCAGTGACGTTTTCAGGGCGTTGCTCATGGGTTCCAACCAGAAAATCTTTACTCCTAAGCCAAGTCCACATGGATTGAGCTAATGCTGCCCCGATAGGAATGCGCCAACGTGGGGCTCTACCCTTAGTTCGCTACTTATCCTTTAACTTCAATTTCGTAAGGGAGAAGATAGTAAAAAGAGTAAATGATAAACTTTGAGTAACATAGAATTATAGTGTGGGCCAATTGTTATGGGTACAGGGCCTTGCTAATGCTCCCTCAATTTAGGCCTCTGGATTTAACCAATCCAAGAGTAGGCAGACATTGTACCGTGAAGAGTAGTTACATTTGTCCAGGCGCTCAGGGGCCAAGTCCCCATGGATGAGCTAATGCTGCCCCGATAGGAATGCGCCCAACGTGGGGCTCTACCCTTAGTTCGCTACTTATCTCTTAACTTCAATTTCGTAGGGAGACGATAGTAAAAAGAGTAAATGATAAACTTGAGTAACATAGAATTATAGTGGGCCAATTGTTATGGGTACAGGGCCTTGCTAATGCTCCCTCAATTTAGGCCTCTGGATTTAACCAATCCAAGAGTGGGCAGACATTGTACCGTGAAGAGTTACGTTTTCAGAGCGTTGCTCAGGGGGCTCAATCCAGCAAGTCTTTACTCCCAAGCCAAGTCCCCATGGATTGAGCTAATGCTGCCCCGATAGGAATGCACCCAACGTGGGGCTCTACCCTGAGTTCGCTAATTATCCCTTAACGTCAATTTCGTAAGGGAGAAAATAGTAAAAAGAGTAATTGATAAACTTTGTGTCACATAGAATTATAGTGTGGGCCAAATGCAAATTTGAGGCTGTGCATTAAACCCATCTTTGAATGGGCTGCCACTTTAAAGCACCCAGGGAGCAGTTACGGGTCCAGGGCCTTGCTAATGCTCCTCAATTTAGGCCTCTGGATTTAACCAATCCTTGAATGGGTAGGCATTGTACAGTGTCAAGGGAGCAGTGACGTTTTCAGGGCGTTGCTCATGGGGCTCCAACCAGAAAATCTTTACTCCTAAGCCAAGTCCCCATGGATTGAGCTAATGCTGCCCCGATAGGAATGCGCCCAACGTGGGGCCCTGAGTTTGCTAATTATCCCTTAACTTCAATTTCGTAAGGGAGAAGATAGTAAAAAGAGTAAATGATAAACTTTGAGTGACATAGAATTATAGTGTGGGCCAAATGCAAATTTGAGGCTGTGCATTTAACCCATCCTTGAATGGGCTGCCACTTTAAAGCACCCAGGGAGCAGTACGGGTCCAGGGCCTTGCTAATGCTCCCTCAATTTAGGCATTGTACAGTGTCAAGGGAGCAGTGACGTTTCAGGGCGTTGCTCAAGGGGCTCCAACCAAAAAATCTTTACTCCTAAGCCAAGTCCCCATGGATTGAGCTAATGCTGCCCCGATAGGAATGCGCCCAACGTGGGGCTCTACCCTTAGTTCGCTACTTATCCTTTAACTTCAATTTCGTAAGGGAGAAGATAGTAAAAAGAGTAAATGATAAACTTTGAGTAACATAGAATTATAGTGTGGGCCAATTGTTATGGGTACAGGGCCTTGCTAATGCTCCCTCAATTTAGGCCTCTGGATTTAACCAATCCAAGAGTAGGCAGACATTGTACCGTGAAGAGTTACGTTTTCAGAGCATTGCTCAGGGGGCCAAGTCCCATGGATTGAGCTAATGCTGCCCCGATAGGAATGCGCCCAACATGGGGCTCTACCCTTAGTTCGCTACTTATCTCTTAACTTCAATTTCGTAAGGGAGACGATAGTAAAAAGAGTAAATGATAAACTTTGAGTAACATAGAATTATAGTGTGGGCCAATTGTTATAGGTACAGGGCCTTGCTAATGGTCCCTCAATTTAGGCCTCTGGATTTAACCAATCCAAGAGTGGGCAGACATTGTACCGTGAAGATTTACGTTTTCAGAGTGTTGCTCAGGGGGCTCAATACAGCAAGTCTTTACTCCAAGCCAAGTCCCCACAGATTGAGCTAATAGGAAGACGCCCAACGTGGGGCTCGAACCCACGACCTGAGATTAAGAGTCTCATGCTCTACCGACTGAGCTAGCCGGGCCACGTCAGTCTAAGTGTAAGCCCTTCAATTCTCAAACAACCTGTAATCTCACATGATAATGTGGTTAGCTGCTAACTCTAATTTAGTAAGGAAGAAGATAGCAAAGATAGTAAATAATAACTTTATATATGGGCCAAATTTTCCCAACTGCGAATTTGAGGCTGTGCATTTAACCCATCTTTGAATGGGCTGCCACTTTAAAGCACCCAGGGAGCAGTTACGGGTCCAGGGCCTTGCTAATGCTCCCTCAATTTAGGCATCTGGATTTAACCAATCCTAGAATGGATAGGCATTGTACAGTGTCAAGGGAGCAGTGACGTTTTCAGGGCGTTGCCCATGGGGCTCCAACCAAAATCTTTACTCCTAAGCCAAGTCCCCATGGATTGAGCTAATGCTGCCCCGATAGGAATGCGCCCAACGTGGGGCTCGACCCTGAGTTTGCTAATTATCCCTTAACTTCAATTTCGTAAGGGAGACGATAGTAAAAGAGTAAATGATAAACTTTGAGTAACATAGAATTATAGTGTGTAGAGAAGAAGATAGCAAAGATAGTAAATAATAACCTTTATATACCACATACAATTATAGTATTGGGCCAAATTTTCCCAACTGCGAATTTCAATGCCACTTTAAAGCACCCAGGGAGCAGTTACGGGTCCAGGGCCTTGCTAATGCTCCCTCAATTTAGACCACTGGATTTAACCAATCCTAGAATGGGTAGGCATTGTACAGTGTCAAGGGAGCAGTGACGTTTTCAGGGCCTTGCTAATGGTCCCTCAATTTAGGCCTCTGGAGTTAACCAATCCAAGAGTGGGCAGACATTGTACCGTGAAGACTTACGTTTTCAGAGTGTTGCTCAGGGGGCTCAATCCAGCAAGTCTTTACTCCCAATCCAAGTCCCCACAGATTGAGCTAATAGGAAGACGCCCAAGGGGACTCGAACCCACGACCCTGAGATTAAGAGTCTCATGCTCTACCGACTGAGCTAGCCGGGCCACGTCAGGCTAAGTGTAAGCCCTTCAATTCTCAAACAACCTGTAATCTCACATGATAATGTGGTTAGCTGCTAACTCTAATTTAGTAAGGAAGAAGATAGCAAAGATAGTAAATAATAAACTTTATATATGGGCCAAATTTTCCCAACTGCGAATATGAGGCTGTGCATTTAACCCATCTTTGAATGGGCTGCCACTTTAAACACCCAGGGAGCAGTTACGGGTCCAGGGCCTTGCTAATGCTCCCTCAATTTAGGCCTCTGGATTTAACCAATCCTAGAATGGGTAGGCATTGTACAGTGTCAAGGGAGCAGTGACGTTTTCAGGGCGTTGCTCATGGGGTTCCAACCAGAAAATCTTTACTCCTAAGCCAAGTCCACATGGATTGAGCTAATGCTGCCCCGATAGGAATGCGCCCAACGTGGGGCTCTACCCTTAGTTCGCTACTTATCCTTTAACTTCAATTTCGTAAGGGAGAAGATAGTAAAAAGAGTAATGATAAACTTTGAGTAACATAGAATTATAGTGTGGGCCAATTGTTATGGGTACAGGGCCTTGCTAATGCTCCCTCAATTTAGGCCTCTGGATTTAACCAATCCAAGAGTAGGCAGACATTGTACCGTGAAGAGTTACGTTTCAGAGCATTGCTCAGGGGGCCAAGTCCCCATGGATTGAGCTAATGCTGCCCCGATAGGAATGCGCCAACGTGGGGCTCTACCCTTAGTTCGCTACTTATCTCTTAACTTCAATTTCGTAAGGGAGACGATAGTAAAAGAGTAAATGATAAACTTTGAGTAACATAGAATTATAGTGTGGGCCAATTGTTATGGGTACAGGGCCTTGCTAATGCTCCCTCAATTTAGGCCTCTGGATTTAACCAATCCAAGAGTGGGCAGACATTGTACCGTGAAGAGTTACGTTTTCAGAGCGTTGCTCAGGGGGCTCAATCCAGCAAGTCTTTACTCCCAAGCCAAGTCCCCATGGATTGAGCTAATGCTGCCCCGATAGGAATGCACCCAACGTGGGGCTCTACCCTGAGTTCGCTAATTATCCCTTAACGTCAATTTCGTAAGGGAGAAAATAGTAAAAAGAGTAATTGATAAACTTTGTGTCACATAGAATTATAGTGTGGGCCAAATGCAAATTTGAGGCTGTGCATTAAACCCATCTTTGAATGGGCTGCCACTTTAAAGCACCCAGGGAGCAGTTACGGGTCCAGGGCCTTGCTAATGCTCCCTCAATTTAGGCCTCTGGATTTAACCAATCCTTGAATGGGTAGGCATTGTACAGTGTCAAGGGAGCAGTGACGTTTTCAGGGCGTTGCTCATGGGGCTCCAACCAGAAAATCTTTACTCCTAAGCCAAGTCCCCATGGATTGAGCTAATGCTGCCCCGATAGGAATGCGCCCAACGTGGGGCCCTGAGTTTGCTAATTATCCCTTAACTTCAATTTCGTAAGGGAGAAGATAGTAAAAAGAGTAAATGATAAACTTTGAGTGACATAGAATTATAGTGTGGGCCAAATGCAAATTTGAGGCTGTGCATTTAACCCATCCTTGAATGGGCTGCCACTTTAAAGCACCCAGGGAGCAGTTACGGGTCCAGGGCCTTGCTAATGCTCCCTCAATTTAGGCATTGTACAGTGTCAAGGGAGCAGTGACGTTTTCAGGGCGTTGCTCAAGGGGCTCCAACCAAAAAATCTTTACTCCTAAGCCAAGTCCCCATGGATTGAGCTAATGCTGCCCAACGTGGGGCTCTACCCTTAGTTCGCTACTTATCCTTTAACTTCAATTTCGTAAGGGAGAAGATAGTAAAAGAGAAATGATAAACTTTGAGTAACATAGAATTATAGTGGGGCCAATTGTTATGGTACAGGGCCTTGCTAATGCTCCCTCAATTTAGGCCTCTGGATTTAACCAATCCAAGAGTAGGCAGACATTGTACCGTGAAGAGTTACGTTTTCAGAGCATTGCTCAGGGGGCCAAGTCCCCATGGATTGAGCTAATGCTGCCCCGATAGGAATGCGCCCAACATGGGGCTCTACCCTTAGTTCGCTACTTATCTCTTAACTTCAATTTCGTAAGGGAGACGATAGTAAAAAGAGTAAATGATAAACTTTGAGTAACATAGAATTATAGTGTGGGCCAATTGTTATAGGTACAGGGCCTTGCTAATGGTCCCTCAATTTAGGCCTCTGGATTTAACCAATCCAAGAGTGGGCAGACATTGTACCGTGAAGATTTACGTTTTCAGAGTGTTGCTCAGGGGCTCAATACAGCAAGTCTTTACTCCCAAGCCAAGTCCCCACAGATTGAGCTAATAGGAAGACGCCCAACGTGGGGCTCGAACCCACGACCCTGAGATTAAGAGTCTCATGCTCTACCGACTGAGCTAGCCGGGCCACGTCAGTCTAAGTGTAAGCCCTTCAATTCTCAAACAACCTGTAATCTCACATGATAATGTGGTTAGCTGCTAACTCTAATTTAGTAGGAAGAAGATAGCAAAGATAGTAAATAATAAACTTTATATATGGGCCAAATTTTCCCAACTGCGAATTTGAGGCTGTGCATTTAACCCATCTTTGAATGGGCTGCCACTTTAAAGCACCCAGGGAGCAGTTACGGGTCCAGGGCCTTGCTAATGCTCCCTCAATTTAGGCATCTGGATTTAACCAATCCTAGAATGGATAGGCATTGTACAGTGTCAAGGGAGCAGTGACGTTTTCAGGGCGTTGCCCATGGGGCTCCAACCAGAAAATCTTTACTCCTAAGCCAAGTCCCCATGGATTGAGCTAATGCTGCCCCGATAGGAATGCGCCCAACGTGGGGCTCGACCCTGAGTTTGCTAATTATCCCTTAACTTCAATTTCGTAAGGGAGACGATAGTAAAAAGAGTAAATGATAAACTTTGAGTAACATAGAATTATAGTGTGTAGAGAAGAAGATAGCAAAGATAGTAAATAATAACCTTTATATACCACATACAATTATAGTATTGGGCCAAATTTTCCCAACTGCGAATTTCAATGCCACTTTAAAGCACCCAGGGAGCAGTTACGGGTCCAGGGCCTTGCTAATGCTCCCTCAATTTAGACCACTGGATTTAACCAATCCTAGAATGGGTAGGCATTGTACAGTGTCAAGGGAGCAGTGACGTTTCAGGGCCTTGCTAATGGTCCCTCAATTTAGGCCTACCTGGAGTAACCAATCCAAGAGTGGGCAGACATTGTACCGTGAAGACTTACGTTTTCAGAGTGTTGCTCAGGGGGCTCAATCCAGCAAGTCTTTACTCCCAATCCAAGTCCCCACAGATTGAGCTAATAGGAAGACGCCCAACGTGGGACTCGAACCCACGACCCTGAGATTAAGAGTCTCATGCTCTACCGACTGAGCTAGCCGGGCCACGTCAGGCTAAGTGTAAGCCCTTCAATTCTCAAACAACCTGTAATCTCACATGATAATGTGGTTAGCTGCTAACTCTAATTTAGTAAGGAAGAAGATAGCAAAGATAGTAAATAAAAACTTTATATGGCCAAATTTTCCCAACTGCGAATATGAGGCTGTGCATTTAACCCATCTTTGAATGGGCTGCCACTTTAAAACACCCAGGGAGCAGTTACGGGTCCAGGGCCTTGCTAATGCTCCCTCAATTTAGGCCTCTGGATTTAACCAATCCTAGAATGGGTAGGCATTGTACAGTGTCAAGGGAGCAGTGACGTTTTCAGGGCGTTGCTCATGGGGTTCCAACCAGAAAATCTTTACTCCTAAGCCAAGTCCACATGGATTGAGCTAATGCTGCCCCGATAGGAATGCGCCCAACGTGGGGCTCTACCCTTAGTTCGCTACTTATCCTTTAACTTCAATTTCGTAAGGGAGAAGATAGTAAAAAGAGTAAATGATAAACTTTGAGTAACATAGAATTATAGTGTGGGCCAATTGTTATGGGTACAGGGCCTTGCTAATGCTCCCTCAATTTAGGCCTCTGGATTTAACCAATCCAAGAGTAGGCAGACATTGTACCGTGAAGAGTTACGTTTTCAGAGCATTGCTCAGGGGGCCAAGTCCCCATGGATTGAGCTAATGCTGCCCCGATAGGAATGCGCCCAACGTGGGGCTCTACCCTTAGTTCGCTACTTATCTCTTAACTTCAATTTCGTAAGGGAGACGATAGTAAAAAGAGTAAATGATAAACTTTGAGTAACATAGAATTATAGTGTGGGCCAATTGTTATGGGTACAGGGCCTTGCTAATGCTCCCTAATTTAGGCCTCTGGATTTAACCAATCCAAGAGTGGGCAGACATTGTACCGTGAAGAGTTACGTTTTCAGAGCGTTGCTCAGGGGGCTCAATCCAGCAAGTCTTTACTCCCAGCCAAGTCCCCATGGATTGAGCTAATGCTGCCCCGATAGGAATGCACCCAACGTGGGCTCTACCCTGAGTTCGCTAATTATCCCTTAACGTCAATTTCGTAAGGGAGAAAATAGTAAAAGAGTAATTGATAAACTTTGTGTCACATAGAATTATAGTGTGGGCCAAATGCAAATTTGAGGCTGTGCATTAAACCCATCTTTGAATGGGCTGCCACTTTAAAGCACCCAGGGAGCAGTTACGGGTCCAGGGCCTTGCTAATGCTCCCTCAATTTAGGCCTCTGGATTTAACCAATCCTTGAATGGGTAGGCATTGTACAGTGTCAAGGGAGCAGTGACGTTTTCAGGGCGTTGCTCATGGGGCTCCAACCAGAAAATCTTTACTCCTAAGCCAAGTCCCCATGGATTGAGCTAATGCTGCCCGATAGGAATGCGCCCAACGTGGGGCCCTGAGTTTGCTAATTATCCCTTAACTTCAATTTCGTAAGGGAGAAGATAGTAAAAAGAGTAAATGATAAACTTTGAGTGACATAGAATTATAGTGTGGGCCAAATGCAAATTTGAGGCTGTGCATTTAACCCATCCTTGAATGGGCTGCCACTTTAAAGCACCCAGGGAGCAGTTACGGGTCCAGGGCCTTGCTAATGCTCCCTCAATTTAGGCATTGTACAGTGTCAAGGGAGCAGTGACGTTTTCAGGGCGTTGCTCAAGGGGCTCCAACCAAAAATCTTTACTCCTAAGCCAAGTCCCCATGGATTGAGCTAATGCTGCCCCGATAGGAATGCCCAACGTGGGGCTCTACCCTTAGTTCGCTACTTATCCTTTAACTTCAATTTCGTAAGGAGAAGATAGTAAAAAGAGTAAATGATAAACTTTGAGTAACATAGAATTATAGTGTGGGCCAATTGTTATGGGTACAGGCCTTGCTAATGCTCCCTCAATTTAGGCCTCTGGATTTAACCAATCCAAGAGTAGGCAGACATTGTACCGTGAAGAGTTACGTTTTCAGAGCATTGCTCAGGGGGCCAAGTCCCCATGGATTGAGCTAATGCTGCCCCGATAGGAATGCGCCCAACATGGGGCTCTACCTTAGTTCGCTACTTATCTCTTAACTTCAATTTCGTAAGGGAGACGATAGTAAAAGAGTAAATGATAAACTTTGAGTAACATAGAATTATAGTGTGGGCCAATTGTTATAGGTACAGGGCCTTGCTAATGGTCCCTCAATTTAGGCCTCTGGATTTAACCAATCCAAGAGTGGGCAGACATTGTACCGTGAAGATTTACGTTTTCAGAGTGTTGCTCAGGGGGCTCAATACAGCAAGTCTTTACTCCCAAGCCAAGTCCCCACAGATTGAGCTAATAGGAAGACGCCCAACGTGGGGCTCGAACCCACGACCCTGAGATTAAGAGTCTCATGCTCTACCGACTGAGCTAGCGGGCCACGTCAGTCTAAGTGTAAGCCCTTCAATTCTCAAACAAACCTGTAATCTCACATGATAATGTGGTTAGCTGCTAACTCTAATTTAGTAAGGAAGAAGATAGCAAAGATAGTAAATAATAAACTTTATATATGGGCCAAATTTTCCCAACTGCGAATTTGAGGCTGTGCATTTAACCCATCTTTGAATGGGCTGCCACTTTAAAGCACCCAGGGAGCAGTTACGGGTCCAGGGCCTTGCTAATGCTCCTCAATTTAGGCATCTGGATTTAACCAATCCTAGAATGGATAGGCATTGTACAGTGTCAAGGGAGCAGTGACGTTTTCAGGGCGTTGCCCATGGGGCTCCAACCAGAAAATCTTTACTCCTAAGCCAAGTCCCCATGGATTGAGCTAATGCTGCCCCGATAGGAATGCGCCCAACGTGGGGCTCGACCCTGAGTTTGCTAATTATCCCTTAACTTCAATTTCGTAAGGGAGACGATAGTAAAAAGAGTAAATGATAAACTTTGAGTAACATAGAATTATAGTGTGTAGAGAAGATAGCAAAGATAGTAAATAATAACCTTTATTACCACATACAATTATAGTATTGGGCCAAATTTTCCCAACTGCGAATTTCAATGCCACTTTAAAGCACCCAGGGAGCAGTTACGGGTCCAGGGCCTTGCTAATGCTCCCTCAATTTAGACCACTGGATTTAACCAATCCTAGAATGGGTAGGCATTGTACAGTGTCAAGGGAGCAGTGACGTTTTCAGGGCCTTGCTATGGTCCCTCAATTTAGGCCTCTGGAGTTAACCAATCCAAGAGTGGGCAGACATTGTACCGTGAAGACTTACGTTTTCAGAGTGTTGCTCAGGGGGCTCAATCCAGCAAGTCTTTACTCCCAATCCAGTCCCCACAGATTGAGCTAATAGGAAGACGCCCAACGTGGGACTCGAACCCACGACCCTGAGATTAAGAGTCTCATGCTCTACCGACTGAGCTAGCCGGGCCACGCAGGCTAAGTGTAAGCCCTTCAATTCTCAAACAACCTGTAATCTCACATGATAATGTGGTTAGCTGCTAACTCTAATTTAGTAAGGAAGAAGATAGCAAGATAGTAAATAATAAACTTTATATATGGGCCAAATTTCCCAACTGCGAATATGAGGCTGTGCATTTAACCCATCTTTGAA